>NW_022680558.1:0-129507 GCF_009764315.1 Trachypithecus francoisi | reverse complement strand
GCTCTGGGAGATTTCCTTTTTCACCATAGCCCTCAATGAGCTCCCAGATATCACATTGCAGAACATAAGAAAAGAGAGTTAGCAAACTGTTCCAAGAAGGGAAGGCTGGAACTCTGTGTGAGGAAGTCACACATCAGAAAGCAATCTCTCAGTCAGCTTCTCTCTACTTATTCTCTGTGGAGATTTCCTTTTTCACCATGGGCCCCTAAGGCCTCCCAAATCTCCCTTTGCAGATTCCACGAAGAGAGTGTTAGCAAACTGCTTCCTGAGAACTCAGCTGTAACTCTGTGAGAGCAATTCACAGATCACAAAGAACTTTCTCAGAAAGCTTCTTTCACGTTTTGAAATGATCATATTTCCTTTATCAGCGTAGGCCTCAATGCGATCCAAAGAAGTCCTTCTCAGGTTCCTCAACAACAGTGATAATGGACTGCTGCAAGAAACATAAGTGTAACTCTGTGAGATGAATTCACACATCACCAAGAAGTTTCTAAGAAAGCTTTTTTCCTTTGGTTCAGAAATATCCCATTGCAGATTTCCAGAAAACTGTGTTAGCAAACTGAAGACTGAAGAGAAACGTGTAACTCTGTGAGTTGCATTTACACATCGAAATG
The DNA here is from genome assembly GCF_009764315.1 of Trachypithecus francoisi. Classification (NCBI taxonomy): domain Eukaryota; kingdom Metazoa; phylum Chordata; class Mammalia; order Primates; family Cercopithecidae; genus Trachypithecus; species Trachypithecus francoisi. The sequence continues at coordinate 128,893 of NW_022680558.1, read as the reverse complement.
CAGTTTCTCAAAATGGTCTTTTCCAGTTTTGCTCTGGGGAGATTTCCTTTTTCACCATAGCCCTCAATGAGCTCCCATATATCACATTGCAGAACACAAGATAACAGAGTTAGCCAACTGTTCCAAGAAGGGAAGGCTGAAACTCTGTGTGAGGAAGTCACACATCAGAAAGCAATCTCTCAGTCAGCTTCTCTCTACTTATTCTCTGTGGATATTTCCTTTTTCACCATGGGCCCCTATGGGCTCCCAAATCTCATTTTGCAGATTCCACAAAGAGAGTGTTTGCAAAATGATTCCTGAGAACTCAGCTGTAACTCTGTGAGAGGAATTCACAGATCACAAAAACTTTCTCAGAAAGCTTCTTTCACGTTTTGAACTGATGATATTTCCTTTATCAGCGTAGGCCTCAATGCGATCCAAAGAAGTCCTTCTCAGGTTCCTCATCAACAGTCAGAATGGACTGCTGCAAGAAATATAAGTGTAACTCTGTGAGATGAATTCACACATCACCAAGAAGTTTCTAAGAAAGCTTCCTTCTAGTTCTCATCTGTGGATACTTCCTTTTCACCGTAAGCTTCCTTTGGTTCAGAAATATCCCATTGCAGATTTCCAGAAAACTGTGTTAGCAAACTGAAGACTGAAGAGAAACTTGTAACTCTGTGAGTTGCATTCACACATCGAAATGCAGTTTCTCAGAAGGCTCCTTTCCAGTTTTGCTCTGGGAGATTTCCTTTTTCACCATATCCCTCAATGAGCTACCAAATATCACATTGCAGAACACAAGAAAAGAGAGTTAGCAAACTGTTCCAAGAAGGGAAGGGTGGAACTCTGTGTGAGGAAGTCACACATCAGAAAGCAATCTCTCAGTCAGCTTCTCTCTAGTTATTCTCTGTGGAGATTTCCTTTTTCACCATGGGCCCCTATGGGCTCCCAAATCTCACATTGCAGATTCCACGAAGAGAGTGTTAGCAAACTGCTTCCTGAGAACTCAGCCGTAACTCTGTGAGAGGAATTCACAGATCACAAAGGACTTTCTCAGAAAGCTTCTTTCACGTTTTGAACTGATGATATTTCCTTTCTCAGCGTAGTCCTCAATGCGATCCAAAGAAGTCCTTCTCAGGTTCCTCAACAACAGTGATAATGGACTGCTGCAAGAAACATAAGTGTAACTCTGTGAGATGAATTCACACAACACCAAGAAGTTTCTAAGAAAGCTTCTCTACTTCCATCTGTGGATACTTCCTTTGTCACCGTAAGCTTCCTTGGTTCAGAAACATCCCATTGCAGATTTCCAGAAAACTGTGTTAGCAAACTGAAGACTGAAGAGAAACGTGTACCTCTGTGAGTTGCATTCACACATCGAAATGCAGTTTCTCAGAAGGCTCCTTTCCAGTTTTGCTCTGAGGAGATTTCCTTTTTCACCATAGCCCTCAATGAGCCCCCATATATCACATTGCAGAACAGAAGATAACAGAGTTAGCAAACTGTTCCAAGAAGGGAAGAGTGGAACTCTGTGTGAGGAAGTCACACATCAGAAGGCAATCTCTCAGTCAGCTTCTCTCTAGTTATTCTCTGTGTTGATTTCCTTTTTCACCATGGGCCCCTATGGGCTCCCAAATCTCACTTTCCAGATTCCACGAAAACAGTGTTAGCAAACTGCTTCCTGAGAACTCAGCTGTAACTCTGTGAGAGGAATTCACAGATCACAAAGAACTTTCTCAGAAAGCTTCTTTCACGTTTGAACTGATATTTCCTTTATCAACGTAGGCCTCAATGCGATCCAAAGAAGTCCTTCTCAGGTTCCTCAACAACAGTGATAATGGACTGCTGCAAGAAACATAAGTGTAACTCTGTGAGATGAATTCACACATCACCAAGAAGTTTCTATGAGAGCTTCTTTCTAGTTCTCATCTGTGGATTCTTCCTATGTCACCGTCAGCTTCCTTTGGTACAGAAATATCCCATTGCAGATTTCCAGAAAACTGTGTTAGCAAACTGAAGACTGAAGAGAAACGTGTAACTCCCTGAGTTGCATTCACACATCGAAATGCAGTTTCTCCGAAGGCTCCTTTCCAGTTTTGCTCTGGGAGATTTCCTTTTTCACCATAGCCCTCAATGAGCTCCCAATATCACTTTGCAGAACACAAGATAACAGAGTTAGCAAACTGTTCCAAGAAGGGAAGTGTGGAACTCTGTGTGAGGAAGTCACACATCAGAAAGCAATCTCTCAGTCAGCTTCTCTCTACTTATTCTCTGTGGATATTTCCTTTTTCACCTTGGGCCCCTATGGGCTCCCAAATCTCACTTTGCAGATTCCACGAAAAGAGTGTTAGCAAACTGCTTCCTGAGAGCTAAGCTGTAACTCTGTGAGAGGAATTCACAGATCACGAAGAAGTTTCTCAGAAAGCTTCTTTCAGGTCGGGAACTGATGATCTTTCCTTTATCAGCGTAGGCCTCAATGCGGTCCAAAAAGTCCTTCTCAGGTTCCTCAACAACAGTGATAATGGACTGCTGCAGGAAATATAAGTGTAACTCTGTGAGATGAATTCACACATCACCAAGAAGTTTCTAAGAAAGCTTCTTTCTACTTCTGATCTGTGGATACTTCCTTTGTCACCGTAAGCTTCCTTTGGTTCAGAAATATCCCATTGCCGATTTCCAGAAAACGGTGTTACCAAACTGAAGACTGAAGAGAAACCTGTAACTCTGTGAATTGCATTCACACATCGAAATGCAGTTTCTCAGAGGGCTCCTTTCCAGTTTTGTCTGGGGAGATTTCCTTTTTCACAATAGCCCTCAATGAGCTCCCAAATATCACTTTGCAGAACACAAGATAACAGAGTTAGCAAGCGGTTCCAAGAAGGGAAGTGTGGAACTCGGTGTGAGGAAGTAACACATCAGAAAGCAATCTCTCAGTCAGCTTCTCTCTATTATTCTCTGTGAATATTTCCTTTTTCCCCGTGGGCCCCTATGGGCTCCCAATTCTCACTTTGCAGATTCCACGAAAAGAGTGTTAGCAAACTGCTTCCTGAGAACTAAGCTGTAACTCTGTGAGAGGAATTCACAGATCACAAAGAACTTTCTCAGAAAGCTTCTTTCACGTCGGGAACTGATGATCTTTCCTTTATCAGCGTAGGCCTCAATGTGATCCAAAGAAGTCCTTCTCAGGTTCCTCAACAACAGTCAGGATGGACTGCTGCAAGAAACATAAGTGTAACTCTGTGAGATGAATTCACACATCACCAAGAAGTTTCTAAGAAAGCTTCTTTCTACTTCTCATCTCTGGATACTTCCTTTGTCACCGTAAGCTTCCTTTGGTTCAGAAATATCCCATTGCAGATTTCCAGAAAACTGTGTTAGCAAACTGAAGACTGAAGAGAAACGTGTAACTCTGTGAGTTGCATTCACACATCGAAATGCAGTTTCTCAGAAGGCTCCTTTCCAGTTTTGCTCTGGGAGATTTCTTTTCACCATAGCCCTCAATGAGCTCCCCAATATCACTTTGCAGAACAAAGATAACAGAGTCAGCAAACTGTTCCAAGAAGGGAAGAGTGGAACTCTGTGTGAGGAAGTCACACATCAGAAAGCAATCTCTCAGTCAGCTTCTCTCTAGTTATTCTCTGTGGAGATTTCCTTTTTCTCCATGGGCCCCTATGGGCTCCCAAATCTCACTTTGCAGATTCCACGAAAAGAGTGTTAGCAAACTGTTTCCTGAGCACTAAGCTGTAACTCTGTGAGAGGAATTCACAGATCACAAAGAACTTTCTCAGAAAGCTTCTTTCACGTTTGAACTGATATTCCTTTATCAGCGAAGGCCTCAATGCGATCCAAAGAAGTCCTTCTCAATTCCTCAAAACAGTGATAATGGACTGCTGCAAGAAACATAAGTGTAACTCTGTGAGATGAATTCACACATCACCAAGAAGTTTCTATGAAAGCTTCTTTCTAGTTTTCATCTGTGGATTCTTCCTTTGTCACCGTAAGCTTCCTTTGGTACAGAAATATCCCATTGCAGATTTCCAGAAAACTGTGTTAGCAAACTGAAGACTGAAGAGAAACGTGTAACTCCTTGAGTTGCATTCACACATCGAAATGCACATTCACAGAAGGATCCTTTCCAGTTTTGCTCTGGGAGATTTCCTTTCTCACCATAGCCCTCAATGAGCTCCCAAATATCACTTTGCAGAACACAAGATAACAGAGTTAGCAAACTGTTCCAAGAAGGGAAGGGTGGAACTCTGTGTGAGGAAGTCACACATCAGAAAACAATCTCTCAGTCAGCTTCTCTCTACTTATTCTCTGTGGATATTTCCTTTTTCACCATGGCCCCTATGGGCTCCCAAATCTCACTTTGCAGATTCCACGAAAAGAGTGTCAAACTGTTTCCTGAGAACTAAGCTGTAACTCTGTGAGAGGAATTCACAGATCACAAAGAACTTTCTCAGAAAGCTTCTTTCACGTTTGAACTGATATTTCCTTATCAGCGTAGGCCTCAATGCGGTCCAAAGAAGTCCTTCTCAGGTTCCTCAACAACATGATAATGGACTGTTGCAAGAAACATAAGTGTAACTCTGTGAGATGAATTCACACATCACCAAGAAGTTTCTAAGAAAGCTTCTTTCTAGTTCTCATCTGTGGATACTTCCTTTGTCACCGTAAGCTTCCTTTTGTACAGAAATATCCCATTGCAGATATCCAGAAAACTGTGTTAGCAAACTGAAGACTGAAGAGAAACGTGTAACTCTGTGAGTTGCATTCACACTTTGAAATGCAGTTTCACAGAAGTCTCCTTTCCAGTTTTGCGCTGGGGAGATTTCCTTTTTCACCATAGCCCTCAATGAGCTCCCAAATATCACTTTGCAGAACACAAGATAACAGAGTTAGCAAACTGTTCCAAGAAGGGAAGGGTGGAACTCTGTGTGAGGAAGTCACACATCAGAAAGCAATCTCTCAGTCAGCTTCTCTCTACTTATTCTGTGGAGATTTCCTTTTTCACCATGGGCCCCTATGGGCTCCCAAATCTCTTTGCAGATTCCACGAAAAGAGTGTTAGCAAACTGCTTCCTGAGAACTAAGCTGTAACTCTTTGAGAGGAATTCACAGATCACAAAGAACTTTCTCAGAAAGCTTCTTTCACCTTTTGAACTGATGATATTTTCTTTATCAGCGAAGGAATCAATGCGGTCCAAAGGGGTCCTTCTCAGGTTCCTCAACAACAGTCGGAATGGACTGCTGCAAGAAACATAAGTGTAACTCTGTGAGATGAATTCACACATCACCAAGAAGTTTCTAAGAAAGCTTCTTTCTACTTCTCTTCTGTGGATACTTCCTTTGTCACCGTAAGCTTCCTTTGGTACAGAAATATCCCATTGCAGATTTCCAGAAAACTGTGTTAGCAAACTGAAGACTGAAGAGAAACGTGTAACTCCTTGAGTTGCATTCACACATCGAAATGCACTTTCACAGAAGGATCCTTTCCAGTTTTGCTCTGGGAGATTCCTTTCTCACCATAGCCCTCAATGAGCTCCCAAATATCACTTTGCAGAACACAAGATAACAGAGTTAGCAAACTGTTCCAAGAAGGAAGGGTGGAACTCTGTGTGAGGAAGTCACACATCAGAAAACAATCTCTCAGTCAGCTTCTCTCTACTTATTCTCTGTGGATATTTCCTTTTTCACCATGGGCCCTTATGGGCTCCCAAATCTCACTTTGCAGATTCCACGAAAAGAGTGTTAGCAAACTGTTTCCTGAGCACTAAGCTGTAAATCTGTGAGAGGAATTCACAGATCACAAAGAACTTTCTCAGAAAGCTTCTTTCACGTTTGAACTGATATTTCCTTTATCAGCGTAGGCCTCAATGCGATCCAAAGAAGTCCTTCTCAGGTTCCTCAACAACAATGATAATGGACTGTTGCAAGAAACATAAGTGTAACTCTGTGAGATGAATTCACACATCACCAAGAAGTGTCTATGAAAGCTTCTTTCTAGTTCTCATCTGTGGATACTTCCTTTGTCACCGTAAGCTTCCTTTTGTACAGAAATATCCCATTGCAGATATCCAGAAAACTGTGTTAGCAAACTGAAGACTGAAGAGAAACGTGTAACTCTGTGAGTTGCATTCACACATCGAAATGCAGTTTCTCCGAAGGCTCCTTTAAAGTTTTGCTCTGGGGAGATTTCCTTTTTTACCGTAGCCCTCAATGAGCTCCCAAATATCACTTTGCAGAACACAAGATAACAGAGTTAGCAAACTGTTCCAAGAAGGGAAGGGTGGAACTCTGTGTGAGGAAGTCACACATCAGAAAGCAATCTCTCAGTCAGCTTCTCTCTACTTATTCTCTGTGGATATTTCCTTTTTCACCATGGGCCAGTATGGGCTCACAAATCTCACTTTGCAGATTCCACGAAAAGAGTGTTAGCAAACTGTTTCCTGAGCACTAAGCTGTAACTCTGTGAGAGGAATTCACAGATCACAAAGAACTTTCTCAGAAAGCTTCTTTCACGTTTGAACTGATATTTCCTTTATCAGCGTAGGCCTCAATGCGATCCAAAGAAGTCCTTCTCAGTTTCCTCAACAACAATGATAATGGACTGCTGCAAGAAACATAAGTGTAACTCTGTGAGATGAATTCACACATCACCAAGAAGTTTCTATGAAAGCTTCTTTCTAGTTCTCATCTGTGGATTCTCCTTTGTCACCGTAAGCTTCCTTTTGTACAGAAATATCCCATTGCAGATTTACAGAAACTGTGTTAGCAAACTGAAGACTGAAGAGAAACGTGTAACTCCTGAGTTGCATTCACACATCGAAATGCAGTTTCACAGAAGGCTCCTTTCCAGTTTTGCTCTGGGAGATTCCTTTCTCACCATAGCCATCAATGAGCTCCCAAATATCACTTTGCAGAACACAAGATAACAGAGTTAGCAAACTGTTCCAAGAAGGGAAGGGTGGAACTCTGTGTGAGGAAGTCACACATCAGAAAGCAATCTCTCAGTCAGCTTCTCTCTACTTATTCTCTGTGGATATTTCCTTTTTCACCATGGGCCCCTATGGGCTCCCAAATCTCACCTTCCAGATTCCACGAAAAGAGTGTTAGCAAACTGCTTCCTGAGAGCTAAGCTGTAACTCTGTGAGAGGAATTCACAGATCACGAAGAAGTTTCTCAGAAAGCTTCTTCAGGTCGGAAACTGATGATATATCCTTTATCAGCGTAGGCCTCAATGCAGTCCAAAAAGTCCTTCTCAGGTTCCTCAACAACAGTCAGAAAGGACTGCTGCAAAAAATATAAGTGTAACTCTGTGAGATGAATTCACACATCACCAAGAAGTTTCTAAGAAAGCTTCTTTCTACTTCTCATCTGTGGATACTTCCTTTGTCACCGTCAGCTTCCTTTGGTTCAGAAATATCCCATTGCAGATTTCCAGAAAACTGTGTTAGCAAACTGAAGACTGAAGAGAAACGTGTAACTCTGTGAGTTGCATTCACACATCGAAATGCAGTTTCTCCGAAGGCTCCTTTCCAGTTTTGCTCTGGGGAGATTGCCTTTTTCACCATAGCCCTCAATGAGCTCCCAAATATCACTTTGCAGAACACAAGATAACAGAGTTAGCAAGCGATTCCAAGAAGGGAAGGGTGGAACTCGGTGTGAGGAAGTAACACATCAGAAAGCAAATTCTCAGTCGCTTCTCTCTAGTTATTCTCTGTGAATATTTCCTTTTTCCCCGTGGGCCCCTATGGGCTCCCAATCTCACTTGCAGATTCCACGAAAAGAGTGTTAGCAAACTGCTTCCTGAGAGCTAAGCTGTAACTCTGAGAGAGGAATTCACAGATCACAAAGAACTTTCTCAGAAAGCTTCTTTCACGTTTTGAACTGATATTTCCTTTATCAGCGTAGGCCTCAATGCGATCCAAAGAAGTCCTTCTCAGGTTCCTCAACAACAGTCAGAATGGATTGCTGCAAGAAACATAAGTGTAACTCTGTGAGATGAATTCACACATCACCAAGAAGTTTCTAAAAAAGCTTCTTTATAGTTCTCATCTGTGGATACTTCCATTGTCACCGTAAGCTTCCTTTGGTTCACAAACATCCCATTGCAGATTTCCAGAAAACTGTGTTAGCAAACTGAAGACTGAAGAGAAACGTGTAACTCTGTGAGTTGCATTCACACATCGAAATGCAGTTTCTCAGAAGGCTCCTTTCCACTTTTGCTCTGGGGAGATTTCCTTTTTCACCATAGCCCTCAATGAGCTCCCAAATATCACTTTGCAGAACACAAGATAACAGAGTTAGCAAACTGTTCCAAGAAGGGAAGGCTGGAACTCTGTGTGAGGAAGTCACACATCAGAAAGCAATCTCTCAGTCAGCTTCTCTCTAGTTATTCTCTGTGGATATTCCTTTTTCACCATGGCCCCTATGGGCTCCCGAATCTCACTTTGCAGATTCCACGAAAAGAGTGTTAGCAAACTGTTTCCTGAGCACTAAGCTGTAACTCTGTGAGAGGAATTCACAGATCACAAAGAACTTTCTCAGAAAGCTTCTTTCACCTTTTGAACTGATATTTCCTTTATCAGCGTAGGCCTCAATGCGATCCAATGAAGTCCTTCTCAGGTTCCTCAACAACAATGATAATGGACTGCTGCAAGAAACATAAGTGTAACTCTGTGAGATGAATTCACACATCACCAAGAAGTTTCTATGAAAGCTTCTTTCTAGTTCTCATCTGTGGATACTTCCTTTGTCACCGTAATCTTCCTTTTGTACAGAATTATCCCATTGCAGATTCCCAGAAAACTGTGTTAGCAAACTGAAGACTGAAGAGAAACGTGTAACTCCTTGAGTTGCATTCACACTTCGATATGCAGTTTCACCGAAGGCTCCTTTCCAGTTTTGCTCTGGGGAGATTTCCTTTTTCACCATAGCCCTCAATGAGCTCCCAAATATCACTTTGCAGAACACAAGATAACAGAGTTAGCAAACTGTTCCAAGAAGGGAAGGGTAGAACTCTGTGTCAGGAAGTCACACATCAGAAAGCAATCTCTCAGTCAGCTTCTCTCTACTTATTCTCTGTGGATATTTCCTTTTTCACCATGGGCCCCTATGGGCTCCCAAATCTCACTTTCCAGATTCCACGAAAAGAGTGTTAGCAAACTGCTTCCTGAGAACTAAGCTGTAACTCTGAGGGAGGAATTCACAGATCACGAAGAAGTTTCTCAGAAAGCTTCTTTCACGTTTTGAACTGATGAAATTTCCTTTATCAGCGTAGGCTTCAATGTGGTCCAAAGAAGTCCTTCTCAGGTTCCTCAACAACAGTCAGAATGGACTGCTGTAAGAAACATAAGTGTAACTCTGTTAGATGAATTCACACATCACCAAGAAGTTTCTAAGAAACCTTCTTTCTACTTCTTATCTCTGGATACTTCCTTAGTCACCATAAGCTTCCTTGCGTTCAGAAACATGCCATTGCAGATTTACAGAAAACTGTGTTAGCAAACTGAAGACTGAAGAGAAACATGTAACTGTGTGAGTTGCATTCACACATCGAAATGCAGTTTCTCCGAAGGCTCCTTTCCAGTTTTGCTCTGGGGAGATTTCCTTTTTCACCATAGCCCTCAATGAGCTCCCAAATATCACTTTGCAGAACACAGATAACAGAGTTAGCAAAATGTTCCAAGAAGGGAAGGGTGGAACTCTGTGTGAGGAAGTCACACATCAGAAAGCAATCTCTCAGTCAGCTTCTCTCTACTTATTTTCTGTGGATATTTCCTTTTTCACCAAAGGCCCCTATGGGCTCCCAAATCTCACTTTGCAGATTCCACGAAAAGAGAGTTAGCAAACTGTTTCCTGAGAACTAAGATGTAACTCTGTGAGAGGAATTCACAGATCACAAAGAACTTTCTCAGAAAGCTTCTTTCACGTTTTGAACTGATGATGTTTCCTTTATCAGCGTACGCCTCAATGCAGTCCAAAGAAGTCCTTCTCAGGTTCCTCAACAACAGTGATAATGGACTGCTGCAAGAAACATAAGTGTAACTCTGTGAGATGAATTCACACATCACCAAGAAGTTTCTAAGAAAGCTTCTTTCTACTTCTCATCCTGGATACTTCCTTTGTCACCGTAAGCTTCCTTTGTTCAGAAACATCCCCTTGCAGATTTCCAGAAAACTGTGTTAGCAAACTGAAGACTGAAGAGAAACGTGTAACTCTGTAAGTTGCATTCACACATCGAAATGCAGTTTCTCCGAAGGCTCCTTTCCAGTTTTGCTCCTGGGAGATTTCCTTTTTCACCATAGCCCTCAATGAGCTCCCAAATATCACTTTGCAGAACACAAGATAACAGAGTTAGCAAACTGTTCCAAGAAGGGAAGGGTGGAACTCTGTGTGAGGAAGTCACACATCAGAAAGCAATCTCTCAGTCAGCTTCTCTCTACTTATTCTCTGTGGATATTTCCTTTTTCACCATGGGCCCCTATGGGCTCCGAAATCTCACTTTCCAGATTCCACGAAAGGAGTGTTAGCAAACTGCTTCCTGAGAACTAAGCTGTAACTCTGTGAGAGGAATTCACAGATCACGAAGAAGTTTTTCAGAAAGTTTCTTTCAAGTCGGGAACTGATGAGATTTCCTTTATCAGCGAACGCCTCAATGCGGTCCAAAAAGTCCTTCTCAGGTTCCTCAACAACAGTGATAATGGACTGCTGCAAAAAATATAAGTGTAACTCTGTGAGATGAATTCACACATCACCAAGAAGTTTCTAAGAAAGCTTCTTTCTACTTCTTATCTCTGGATACTTCCTTAGTCACCGTAAGCTTCCTTGGTTCAGAAACATGCCATTGCAGATTTCCAGAAAACTGTGTTAGCAAACTGAAGACTGAAGAGAAACGTGTAACTGTGTGAGTTGCATTCACACATCGAAATGCAGTTTCTCCGAAGGCTCCTTTCCAGTTTTGCTCTGGGAAGATTTCCTTTTTCACCATAGCCCTCAATGAGCTCCCAAATATCACTTTGCAGAACACAAGATAACAGAGTTAGCAATTGTTCCAAGAAGGGAAGGGTGGAACTCTGTGTCAGGAAGTCACACATCAGAAAGCAATCTCTCAGTCAGCTTCTCTCTACTTATTCTCTGTGGAGATTTCCTTTTTCACCATGGGCCCCTATGGGCTCCCAAATCTCACTTTGCAGATTCCACGAAAAGAGTGTTAGCAAACTGCTTCCTGAGAACTAAGCTGTAACTCTGTGAGAGGAATTCACAGATCACAAGAACTTTCTCAGAAAGCTTCTTTCACGTTTTGAAATGATGATATTTCCTTTATCAGCGTAGGCCTCAATGCGATCCAAAGAAGTCCTTCTCAGGTTCCTCAACAACAGTGAGAATGGACTGCTGCAAGAAACATAAGTGTAACTCTGTGAGATGAATTCACACATCACCAAGAAGTTTCTAAGAAAGCTCTTTCTATTTGTCATTTGTGGATACTTCCTTGTCACCGTAAGCTTCCTTGGTTCAGAAACATTCCATTGCAGATTTCCAGAAAACTGTGTTAGCAAACTGAAGACTGAAGAGAAACGTGTAACTCTGTGAGTTGCATTCACACATCGAAATGCAGTTTCTCGGAAGTCTCCTTTCCAGTTTGGCTCTGGGGAGATTTCCTTTTTCACCATAGCCCTCAATGAGCTTCCAAATATCACTTTGCAGAACACAAGATAACAGAGTTAGCAAACTGTTCCAAGAAGGGAAGGGTGGAACTCTGTGTGAGGAAGTCACACATCAGAAAGCAATCTCTCAGTCAGCTTCTCTCTACTTATTCTCTGTGGATATTTCCTTTTTCACCATGGTCCCCTATGGGCTCCCAAATCTCCCTTTGCAGATTCCAAGAAAAGAGTGTTAGCAAACTGCTTCCTGAGAACTAAGCTGTAACTCTGTGAGAGGAATTCACAGATCACAAAGAACTTTCTCAGAAAGCTTCTTTCACGTTTTGAAATGATGATATTTCCTTTATCAGCGTAGGCCTCAATGCGATCCAAAGAAGTCTTTCTCAGGTTCCTCAACAACAGTCAGAATGGACTGCTGCAAGAAACATAAGTGTAACTCTGTGAGATGAATTCACACATCACCAAGAAGTTTCTAAGAAAGCTTCTTTCTATTTGTCATTTGTGGATACTTCCTTTGTCACCGTAAGCTTCCTTTGGTTCAGAAACATTCCATTGCAGATTTCCAGAAAACTGTGTTAGCAAACTGAAGACTGAAGAGAAACGTGTAACTCTGTGAGTTGCATTCACACATCGAAATGCAGTTTCTCGGAAGGCTCCTTTCCAGTTTGGCTCTGGGGAGATTTCCTTTTTCACCATAGCCCTCAAACAGCTCCCAAATGTCACTTTGCAGAACACAAGATAACAGAGTTAGCAAACTGTTCCAAGAAGGGAAGGGTGGAACTCTGTGTGAGGAAGTCACACATCAGAAAGCAATCTCTCAGTCAGCTTCTCTCTAATTATTCTCTGTGGATATTTCCTTTTTCACCACGGGCCCCTATGGGCTCGCAAATCTCACTTTGCAGATTCCACGAAAAGAGTGTTAGCAAACTGCTTCCTGAGAACTAAGCTGTAACTCTGTGAGAGGAATTCACAGATCACAAAGAACTTTCTCAGAAAGCTTCCTTCACGATTGGAACTGATGATATTTCCTTTATCAGCGGAGGCCTCAATGCCATCCTAAGTAGCCCTTCTCAGGTTCCTCAAAGAGAGTGTTAAAGGCCTGCTCCATGAAACATCAGTGTAACTCTGTGATTTGAATTCACACATCACCAAGAAGTTTCTAAGAAAGCTTCTTTCTAGTTTTCAACTCAGGATATTTTCTTTGTCACCGTAAGCTTCACTGTGCTAAGAAGTATCCCTTTGCAGATTTCCAGAAAACTGTGTTAGCTAACTCCTCACTGAAGAAAAACCTGGAACTCTGTGAGTTGCATTCACACATCACAATGCCGTCTCTCAGAAGGCTTCTTTCCAGTTTCTGTCTCACGATATTTCCTTTTTCACCGTAGCCCTCAATGAGCTCCCAATAATCACTTTGCAGAATCCAAGACAGCAGTGCTGGCAAACTGTTCGAAGAAGGGAATGGTGGAACTCTGCCTGGTAAAGTCACACCTAGAAAGGAATCTCTCAGAAAGCTTCTCTCCAGTTATTGTCTGAGGATAGTTCCTTTTTCACCTTGGGCCCCAAGGCGCTCCCAAATATCTCTTTGCAGATTCCATGAAAAGAGTGTTAGCAAACTGCTTCCTGAGGACTAAGTTGTAGCTCTGTGAGATGAATTCACAGATCACAAAGAAGTTTCTCAGAAAGCTTCTTTCTCGTTTTAAACGGAGGATATTTTCTTTGGCCCCTAGTCTTCAAAGGGCACCCAAATATCAGTTCTCAGACTCCACACAAACCGGGCTAGCCAACGGCCCCACGAAATAGAGCTGTAACTCAGTGGTTTGAATTCACACATCACAATGCGGTTTCTCAGAATGCTTCTTTCTGGTTTCAGATGACGTTATTTGTGGTCTCGGAGCGCCACCGTGTGTCCTATTGCAGATTCTGCGAAAACTCAGCAAGCTTCTCAGTGAAAAGAGTGATGGAACTCTGTGGGTTGAATTCACCCACAGCAAAGAAGTTTCTGAGAAGGCTTCGCTGCAAGTTTGTCTGAGGTTAACTCCTCATTCACCTTGGGATTCAATCATATCCAAGACATCACGTATGAGATTCCTCAAAATGAGTGCTAGGAAACTCCTCCATTAAAAGCGGGTATAACACTGTGAAATGAATTCACCCATCACAAAGGAGTTTCTCAGAAAGCTTCATTCTGGTTTTCCTCGGAGGATATTACCTTTGCCTTCTACACTTCAAACCCATCCGAAATATCTGTTCTCAGAATCCAGGGAAACAGTCCGAGGAAACGGCGACAAGAAATAGTGGTGGAACTCTGAGAGATGAAGTCACAAATAAGAAAGCAATTTCTCAGAAAGCTTCTTTCCTTTTCTGATCGGAGGATATGACTCTTGTCACTGTCAGCTGCATAGCGCAGAAAAGTATCCCCTTGCAGATTACAAGAAAACTCTGTTAGCAAACTGAAAATTGAAGAGAAACGGGTAACTCTTTGAGTTCTGTTTCCACATGGCAATGCAGTTTCTCAGAAAGCTTCTTTCCAGTTTCTCTCTGAGGATACTTCCTCTTTCCCCATAGCCATGGAAGAGCGCCCAAATATCACTTTGCAGAATCCATGCCAAGAGTGTTAGCAAAGTGTTCCAATAAGGGAAGGGTCTCACTCTCCGTGATAAAGTCACACATCAGAAAGCAATCTCTCAGATAGCTTCCCTCTACCTTTTATCGGAAGATATTTCCTTTTTCACCATGGGCCGAAATGCGCTCCCAAATATCACTTTGCAGATTCCACGAAAAGAGTGTTAGCAAACTGCTACCTGAGGACTAAGTTGTAACTCTGTGAGAAGAATTCACAGAACACAAAGAAGTTTCTCAGAAAGCTTCTTTCTCGTTTTTAACTGATGATATTTCCTTTATCAGCGGAGGCCTCAATGCGATCCAAAGTAGCCCTTCTCAGTTTCCTCAAAGAGAGTGTTAAAGGCCTGCTCCATGAAACATCAGTGTAACCCTCTGAGTTGAATTCGCACATCACCAAGAAGTTTCTAAGAAAGCTTCTTTCTAGTTTTCAACTCAGGATATTTTCTTTGTCACCGTAAGCTTCATTGTGCTAAGAAGATTCCCTTTGCAGATTTCCAGAAAATGCTGTTAGCTAACTTTTCACTGAAGAAAAACATGGAACTCTGTGAGTTGCATTCATACATCACAATGCCGTTTCTCAGAAGGCTTCCTTCCAGTTTCTGTCTCAGGATATTTTCTTTTTCACCGTAGCCCTCAATGAGCTCCCAATTATCACTTTGCAGAATCCAAGACAGCAGTGCTAGCAAACTGTTCGAAGAAGGGAATGGTGGAACTCTGTGTGATAAAGTCACACCTAGAAAGCAGTCTCTCAGAAAGCTTCTCTCCTGTTATTATCTGAGGATAGTTCCTTTTTCACCTTGGGCCCCAAGGCGCTCCCAAATATCTCTTTGCAGATTCCATGAAAAGAGTGTTAGCAAACTGCTTCCTGGGGACTAAGTTGCACTCTGTGAGATGAATTCACAGACCACAAAGAAGTTTCTCAGAAAGCTTCTTTCTCGTTTTAAACGGAGGATATTTTCTTTGGCCCCTAGTCTTCAAAGGGCACCCAAATATCAGTTCTCAGATTCCACAGAAACAGGGCTAGCCAACGGCCCCAGGAAATAGAGCTGAAACTCAGTGGTTTGAATTCACACATCACAGAGCGGTTTCTCAGAAAGCTTCTTTCTGGTTTCAGATGAGGTTATTTGTGGTCTCGGAGCGCCACCGTGTGTCCTTTTGCAGATTCTGCGAAAACTCAGTTAGCAAGCTTCTCAGTGAAAAGAGTGATGGAACTCTGCGAGTTGAATTCACCCACAGAAAAGAAGTTTCTGAGAAGGCTTCGTTGCAGGTTTGTCTGAGGTTACTTCCTTATTTACCTTGGGATTCAATGATATCCAAGACATCACGTATGAGATTCCGCAAAATGAGTGCTAGGAAACTCCCCCATTAAAAGCGGGTATAACACTGTGAAATGAATTCACCCATCACAAAGGAGTTTCTCAGAAAGCTTCATTCTGGTTTTTCTCGGAGGATATTACCTTTGCCTTCTACACTTCAAACCCATCCGAAATAGCTTTTCTCAGAATCCAGGGAAACAGTCCTAGGAAACGGGGACAAGAAATAGTGGTGTAACTCTGAGAGATGAAGTCACAAACAAGAAAGCAATTTCTCAGAAAGCTTCTTTCCTTTTCTGATCAGAGGATATGACCCTTGTGACTGAAAGCTGCATAGCGCAGAAAAGTATCCCCTTGCAGATTACAAGAAAACTCTGTTAGCAAACTGATAATTGAAGAGAAACGGGTTACTCTGTGAGTTCCATTTCCACATGGCAATGCAGTTTCTCAGAAAGCTTCTTTCCAGTTTGTGTCTGAGGATACTTCCTCTTTCACCATAGCCATGGAAGAGCTCCGCAATATCACTTTGCAGAATCCATGCCAAGAGTGTCAGCAAAGTATTCCTATAAGGAAAGGGTCTCACTCTTCGTGATAAAGTCACACATCAGAAAGCAATCTCTCAGATAGCTTCCCTCTACTTTTTATCGGAAGATATTTCCTTTTTCACCATGGGCCGAAATGCACTCCCAAATTTCACTTTGCAGATTCCACGAAAAGAGAGTTAGCAAACTGCTACCTGAGGACTAAGTTGTAACTCTGTGAGAAGAATTCACAGAACACAAAGAAGTTTCTCAGAAAGCTTCTTTCTCGTTTTTAACTGATGATATTTCCTTTATCAGCGGAGGCCTCAATGCGATCCAAAGTAGCCCTTCTCAGGTTCCTCAAAGAGAGTGTTAAAATCCTGCTCCATGAAACCTAATGTAACTCTGTGAGATGAATTCACACATCACCAAAAGTTTCTAAGAAAGCTTCTTTCTAGTTTTCAACTCAGGATATTTTCTTTGTCACCGTAAGCTTCATTGTGCTAAGAAGTATCCCTTTGCAGATTTCCAGAAAACTGTGTTAGCTAACTCCTCACTGAAGAAAAACCTGGAACTCTGTGAGTTGCATTCACACATCACAATGCCGTTTCTCAGAAGGCTTCTTTCCAGTTTCTGTCTCAGGATATTTCCTTTTTCACCGTAGCCCTCAATGAGCTCCCAATTATCACTTTGCAGAATCCAAGACAGCAGTGCTAGCAAACTGTTCGAAGAAGGGAATGGTGGAACTCTGCGTGATAAAGTCACACCTAGAAAGCAATCTCTCAGAAAGCTTCTCTCTACTTATTATCTGAGGATAGTTCCTTTTTCACCTTGGGCCCCAATGCGCTCCCAAATATCTCTTTGCAGATTCCATGAAAAGAGTGTTAGCAAACTGCTTCCTGAGGAATAAGTTGTAACTCTGTGAGATGAATTCACAGATCACAAAGAAGTTTCTCAGAAAGCTTCTTTCTCGTTTTAAACGGAGGTTATTTTCTTTGGCCCCCAGTCTTCAAAGGGCACCCAGATGTCAGTTCTCAGATTCCACTCAATCAGGGCTAGCCAAGGGCCCCACGAAATAGAGCTGTAACTCAAGGGTTTGAATTCACACATGACAGAGCGGTTTCTCAGAAAGCTTCTTTCTGGTTTCAGATGACGTTATTTGTGGTCTCGGAGCGCCACCGTGTGTCCTATAGCAGATTCTCCGAAAACTCAGTTAGCAAGCTTCTCAGTGAAAAGAGTGATGGAACTCTGTGGGTTGAATTCACCCACAGCAAAGAAGTTTCTGAGAAGGCTTCGCTGCAGGTTTGTGTGAGGTTACTTCCTTATTCACCTTGGGATTCCATGATATCCAAGACATCACGTATGAGATTCCGCAAAATGAGTGCTAGGAAACTCCCCCATTAAAAGCGGGTATAACACTGTGAAATGAATTCACCCATCACAAAGAAGTTTCTCAGAAAGCTTCATTCTGGTTTTCCTCGGAGGATATTACCTTTGCCTTCAACACTTCAAACCCATCGGAAATATCTGTTCTCAGAATCCAGGGAAACAGTCCTAGGAAACGGGGACAAGAAATAGTGGTGTAACTCTGAGAGATGAAGTCACAAACAAGAAAGCGATTTCTCAGAAAGCTTCTTTCCTTTTCTGATCGGAGGATATGACCCTTGTCACTGTCAGCTGCATAGCGCAGAAAAGTATCCCCTTGCAGATTACAAGAAAACTCTGTTAGCAAACTGAAAATTGAAGAGAAACGGGTAACTCTTTGAGTTCTGTTTCCACATGGCAATGCAGTTTCTCAGAAAGCTTCTTTCCAGTTTGTGTCTGAGGATACTTCCTCTTTCACCATAGCCATGGAAGAGCGCCCAAATATCACTTTGCAGAATCCATGCCAAGAGTGTTAGCAAAGTGTTCCAATAAGGGAAGGGTCTCACTCTCCGTGATAAAGTCACACATCAGAAAGCAATCTCTCAGATAGCTTCCCTCTACTTTTTATCAGAAGATATTTCCTTTTTCACCATGGGCCGAAATGCACTCTCAAATATCACTTTGCAGATTCCACGAAGAGAGTGTTAGCAAACTGCTACCTGAGGACTAAGTTGTAACTCTGTGAGAAGAATTCACAGAACACAAAGAAGTTTCTCAGAAAGCTTCTTTCTCGTTTTTAACTGATGATATTTCCTTTATCAGCGGAGGCCTCAATGCGATCCAAAGTAGCCCTTCTCAGGTTCCTCAAAGAGAGTGTTAAAGGCCTGCTCCATGAAACATCAGTGTAACTCTGTGAGATGAATTCACACATCACCAAGAAGTTTCTAAGAAAGCTTCTTTCTAGTTTTCAACTCAGGATATTTTCTTTGTCACCGTAAGCTTCATTGTGCTAAGAAGATTCCCTTTGCAGATTTCCAGAAAACTGTGTTAGCTAACTCCTCACTGAAGAAAAACCTGTAACTCTGTGAGTTGCATTCACACATCACGATGCCGTTTCTCAGAAGGCTTCTTTCCAGTTTCTGTCTCAGGATATTTCCTTTTTCACCGTAGCCCTCAATGAGCTCCCAATTATCACTTTGCAGAATCCAAGACAGCAGTGCTAGCAAACTGTTCGAAGAAGGGAATGGTGGAACTCTGCGTGATAAAGTCACACCTAGAAAGCAATCTCTCAGAAAGCTTCTCTCTACTTATTATCTGAGGATAGTTCCTTTTTCACCTTGGGCCCCAATGTGCTCCCAAATATCTCTTTGCAGATTCCATGAAAAGAGTGTTAGCAAACTGCTTCCTGAGGAATAAGTTGTAACTCTGTGAGATGAATTCACAGATCACAAAGAAGTTTCTCAGAAAGCTTCTTTCTCGTTTTAAACGGAGGATATTTTCTTTGGCCCCCAGTCTTCAAAGGGCACCCAAATGTCAGTTCTCAGATTCCACTCAATCAGGGCTAGCCAACGGCCCCACGAAATAGAGCTGTAACTCAAGGGTTTGAATTCACACATGACAGAGCGGTTTCTCAGAAAGCTTCTTTCTGGTTTCAGATGACGTTATTTGTGGTCTCGGAGCGCCACCGTGTGTCCTATAGCAGATTCTCCGAAAACTCAGTTAGCAAGCTTCTCAGTGAAAAGAGTGATGGAACTCTGTGGGTTGAATTCACCCACAGCAAAGAAGTTTTCAGAAGGCTTCGCTGCAGGTTTGTCTGAGGTGACTTCCTTATTCACCTTGGGATTCAATGATATCCAAGACATCACGTATGAGATTCCGCAAAATGAGTGCTAGGAAACTCCCCCATTAAAAGCGGGTATAACACTGTGAAATGAATTCACCCATCACAAAGGAGTTTCTCAGAAAGCTTCATTCTGGTTTTCCTTGTAGGATATTACCTTTGCCTTCTACACTTCAAACCCATCCGAAATATCTGTTCTCAGAATGCAGGGAAACAGTGCTAGGAAACGGGGACAAGAAAGAGTGGTGTAATTCTGAGAGATGAAGTCACAAACAAGAAAGCAATTTCTCAGAAAGCTTCTTTCCTTTTCTGATCGGAGGATATGGCCCTTGTCACTGCCAGCTGCATAGCGCAGAAAAGTATCCCCTTGCAGATTACAAGAAAACTCTGTTAGCAAACTGATAATTGAAGAGAAACGGGTAACACTGTGAGTTCCATTTCCACATGGCAATGCAGTCTCTCAGAAAGCTTCTTTCCAGTTTCTGTCTGAGGATACTTCCTCTTTCACCATAGCCATGGAAGGGCTCCCAAATATCACTTTGCAGAATCCATGCCAAGAGTGTTAGCAAAGTGTTCCAATAAGCGAAGGGTCTCACTCTCCGTGATAAAGTCACACATCAGAAAGCAATCTCTCACATAGCTTCCCTCTACTTTTTATCTGAAGATATTTCCTTTTTCACCATGGGCCGAAATGCGCTCCCAAATATCACTTTGCAGATTCCACGGAAAGAGTGTTAGCAAACTGCTACCTGAGGACTAAGTTGTAACTCTGTGAGAAGAATTCACAGAACACAAAGAAGTTTCTCAGAAAGCTTCTTTCTCGTTTTTAACTGATGATATTTCCTTTATCAGCGGAGGCCTCAGTGTGATCCAAATTAGCCCTTCTCAGGTTCCTCAAAGAGAGTGTTAAAGGCCTGCTCCATGATACATCAATGTAACTCTTTGAGATGAATTCACACATCACCAAGAAGTTTCTAAGAAAGCTTCTTTCTAGTTTTCAACTCAGGATATTTTCTTTGTCACCGTAAGCTTCATTGTGCTAAGAAGTATTCTTTTGCAGATTTCCAGAAAACGGTGTTAGCTAACTCCTCACTGAAGAAAAACCTGTAACTCTGTGAGTTGCATTCACACATCACAATGCCGTTTCTCAGAAGGCTTCTTTCCAGTTTCTGTCTCAGGATATTTCCTTTTTCACCGTAGCCCTCAATGAGCTCCCAATTATCACTTTGCAGAATCCAAGTCAGCAGTGCTAGCAAACTGTTCGAAGAAGGGAATGGTGGAACTCTGCGTGATAATGTCACACCTAGAAAGCAATCACTCAGAAAGCTTCTCTCTAGTTATTATCTGAGGATAGTTCCTTTTTCACCTTGGGCCCCAATGCGCTCCCAAATATCTCTTTGCAGATTCCATGAGAAGAGTGTTAGCTAACTGCTTCCTGAGGACTATGTTGTAACTCTGTGAGATGAATTCAAAGATCACAAAGAAGTTTCTCAGAAAGCTTCTTTCTGGTTTAAAAACGGAGTATATTTTCTTTGGCCCCTAGTCTTCAAAAGGCACCCAAATATCAGTTCTCAGAGTCCACACAAACAGGGCTAGCCAACGACCCCACGAAATAGAGGTGTAACTCAGTCGTTTGAATACACACATCACAAAGCCGTTTCTCAGAAAGCTTCTTTCTGGTTCAGATGAGGTTATTTGTGGTCTCGGAGCGCCACCGTGTGTCCTATTGCAGGTTCTGGGAAAACACAGTTAGCAAGCTTCTCAGTGAAAAGAGTGATGGAACTCTGTGGGTTGAATTCACGCACAGCAAAGAAGTTTCTGAGAAGGCTTCGCTGCAGGTTTGTGTGAGGTTACTTCCTTATTCACCTTGGGATTCAATGATATCCAAGACATCACGTATGAGATTCCACAAAATGAGTGCTAGGAAACTCCCCCATCAAAAGCGGGTATAACACTGTGAAATGAATTCACCCATCACAAAGGAGTTTCTCAGAAAGCTTCATTCTGGTTTTCCTCGGAGGATATTACCTTTGCCTTCTACACTTCAAACCCATCGGAAATATCTGTTCTCAGAATCCAGGGAAACAGTCCAAGGAAACGGGGACAAGAAATAGTGGTGTAACTCTGAGAGATGAAGTCACAAACAAGAAAGCAATTTCTCAGAAAGCTTCTTTCCTTTTCTGATCGGAGGATATGACCCTTGTCACTGTCACCTGCATAGCGCAGAAAAGTATCCCCTTGCAGATTACAAGAAAACTCTGTTAGCAAACTGAAAATTGAAGAGAAACGGGTAACTCTTTGAGTTCTGTTTCCACATGGCAATGCATTTTCTCAGAAAGCTTCTTTCCAGTTTCTGTCTGAGGATACTTCCTCTTTCCCCATAGCCATGGAAGAGCGCCCAAATATCACTTTGCAGAATCCATGCCAAGAGTGTTAGCAAAGTTTTCCAATAAGGGAAGGGTCTCACTCTCCGTGATAAAATCACACATCAGAAAGCAATCTCTCAGATAGCTTCCCTCTACTTTTTATCGGAAGATATTTCCTTTTTCACCATGGGCCGAAATGCGCTCCCAAATATCACTTTGCAGATTCCACGAAAAGAGTGTTAGCAAACTGCTACCTGAGGACTAAGTTGTAACTCTGTGAGAAGAATTCAAAGAACACAAAGAAGTTTCTCAGAAAGCTTCTTTCTCGTTTTTAACTGATGATATTTCCTTTATCAGTGGAGGCCTCAATGCAATCCAAAGTAGCCCTTCTCAGGTTCATCATAGAGAGTGTTAAAGGCCTGCTCGATGAAACATCAGTGTAACTCTGTGAGATGAATTCACACATCACCAAGAAGTTTCCAAGACAGCTTCTTTCTAGTTTTCAACTCAGGATATTTTCTTTGTCACCGTAAGCTTCATTGTGCTAAGAAGTATCCCATTGCAGATTTCCAGAAAACTATGTTAGCTAACTCCTCACTGAAGAAAAACCTGTAACTCTGCGAGTTGCATTCACATATCACAATGCAGTTTCTCAGAAGGCTTCTTTCCAGTTTCTGTCTGAGGGTTTTTCCTTTTTCACCGTAGCCCTCAAAGAGTTCCCCAATATCACTTTGCAGAATCCAAGACAACAGTGTTAGCAAAGTATTCGAAGAACGGAATGGTGGAACTCTGTGTGATAAAGTCACACATCAGAAAGCATTATCTCAGAAAGCTTCTCTCTAGCTATTATCTGAGGATACTTCCTTTTTCACCTTGGGCTCCAATGCGCTCCCAAATATCACTGTGCAGATTCCACGAAAATAGTTTTAACAAAGTGCTACCTGAGGATTAAGTTGTAATTCTGTGAGACGAATGCACAGAACACAAAGAAGTTTCTCTGAAAGCTTCTCTCTCGATTTGAACTGATGATATTTCCTTTATCAGTGAAGGCCTCAATGCGATCCAAATTAGCCCTCCTCAGGTTCATCTAAGACTGTGTTAACAGCCTGCTCCATCAAACATACGTGTAACTCTCTGAGATGAATTCACACATCACAAAGAAGTTTCTAAGAAAGCGTCTTTCTAGTTTTCATCTCAGGATATTGTCTTTGTCACCGTTAGCTTCATTGTGCTAAGAAGTATCCCATTGCAGAAATCAAGAAAACTGTGTTAGCTAACTCCTCACTGAAGAAAAACCTGTAACTCTGAGAGTTGCATTCATACATCACAATGCCGTTTCTCAGAAGGCTTCTTTCCAGTTTCTGTCTCAGGACATTTCCTTTTTCACCGTAGCCCTCAATGAGCTCCTAAATATCACTTTGCAGAATCCAAGACAACAGTGTTAGCAAACTGTTCCAAGAAGGGAAGGGTGGAACTCTGCGTCATGAAGTCACCCAGCAGAAAGCAATCTCTCAGAAAGCTTCTCTCTAATTATTATCTGAGGATATTTACTTTTTCACCATGGGCCCCATGGCGTCCCAAATATCTCTTTGCAGATTCCACGATAAGAGTGTAAGCAAACTGCTTCCTGAGGACTAAGTTGTAACTCTGTGAGATGAATTCACAGATCACAAAGAAGTTTCTCAGAAAGCTTCTTTCTCGTTTTAAACGGAGGATATTTTCTTTCGCCCCTAGTCTTCAAAGGGCACGCAAATATCAGTTCTCAGAGTCCACACAAACAGGGCTAGCTAGCTAACGGCCCCAGGAAATAGAGCTGAAACTCAGTGATTTGAATTCACACATCACAAAGCCGTTTCTCAGAAAGCTTCTTTCTGGTTTAAGAGAGATTATTTGTGGTCTCGGAGCGCCACCGTGTGTCCTATTGCAGATTCTGCGAAAACTCAGCAAGCTTCTCAGTGAAAAGAGTGATGGAACTCTGTGGGTTGAATTCACCCACAGCAAAGAAGTTTCTGAGAAGGCTTCGCTGCAGGTTTGTCTGAGGTGACTTCCTTATTCACCTTGGGATTCAATCATATGCAAGACATCACGTATGAGATTCCGTAAAATGCGTGCTTGGTAACTCCCTCATTAAAAGGGGGTATAACACTGTGAAATGAATTCACCCATCACAAAGGAGTTTCTCAGAAAGCTTCATTCTGGTTTTCCTCGGAGGATATTACCTTTGCCTTCAACACTTCAAACCCATCGGAAATATCTGTTCTCAGAATCCAGGGAAACAGTCCTAGGAAACGGGGACAAGAAATAGTGGTGTAACTCTGAGAGATGAAGTCACAAACAAGAAAGCAATTTCTCAGAAAGCTTCTTTCCTTTTCTGATCAGAGGATATGACCCTTGTCACTGTCAGCTGCATAGCGCAGAAAAGTATCCCCTTGCAGATTACAAGAAAACTATGTTAGCAAACTGGTAATTGAAGAGAAACAGGTAACTCTGTGATTTCCATTCACACATCGCAATGCATTTTCTCAGAAAGCTTCTTTCCAGTTTGTGTCTGAGGATACTTCCTCTGTCACCATAGTCATCGAAGAGCTCCCAAACATCACTTTGCAGAATTTATGACAAGAGTGTTATCAAAGTGTTCCAATAAGGGAAGGGTCTCACTCTCCGTGATAAAGTCACACATCAGAAAGCAATCTCTCAGATAGCTTCCCTCTACATACTATCTGAAGATATTTCCTTTTTCACCATGGGCCGAAATGCGCTCCCAAATATCAGTTTGTAGATTCCACGAAAAGAGTGTTAGCAAACTGCTAACTGAGGACTAAGTTGTAACTCTGTGAGAAGAATTCACAGAACACAAAGAAGTTTCTCAGAAAGCTTCTTTCTCGTTTATAACTGATGATATTTCCTTTATCAGCGGAGGCCTCAATTTGATCCAAAGTAGCCCATAGCAGGTTCATCAAAGACAGTGTTAAAGGCTTGCTCCATGAAACATAAGTGTAACTCTGTGAAATGAATTCACACATCACAAAGAAGTTTCTAAGAAAGCTTCTTTCTACTTTTCAACTCAGGATATTTTCTTTGTCACCGTAAGCTTCATTGTGCTAAGAAGTATCTCATTGCAGATTTCCAGAAAACTGTGTTAGCTAACTCCTCACTGAAGAGAAACCTGTAACTCTGTGAGTTGCATTCACACATCACAAAGCAGTTTCTCAGAAGGCTTCTTTACATTTTCTGTCTGAGGATATTGCCTTTTTCACCGTAGCCCTCAATGAGTTCCCAAATATCACTTTTCAGAATCCAAGACAACAGTGTTAGCAAACTGTTGGAAGAAGGGAATGGTGAAACTCTGCATGATAAAGTCACACATCAGAAAGCAATCTCTCATAAAACTTCTCTCTAGTTATTATATGAGGATATTTCCTTTTTCACCTTTTGCCCCAATGCGCTTGCAAATATCACTGTCCAGATTCCACGAAAAGAGTGTTAGCAAACTGCTACCTGAGGATTAGGTTGTAACTCTGTTAGAAGAATTCACAGAACACAAAGAAGTTTCTCTGAAAGCTTCTTTCTCGATTTTAACTGATGATATTTCCTTTATCAGCGAAGGCCTCAACGCGATCCAAAGTAGCCCTTCTCAGGTTCATCAAAGACAGTGTTCATAGCCTCCTCCAAGAAACATACGTGTAACTCTCTGAGATGAATTCACACATCACCAAGAAATTTCTAAGAAAGCTTCTTTCTAGTTTTCAACTCAGGATATTTTCTTTGTCACCGTAAGCTTCATTGTGCTAAGAAGTATCCCGTTGCAGATTTCAAGAAAACTGTGTTAGCTAACTCCTCACTGAAGAAAAACCTGGAACTCTGTGAGTTGCATTCACACATCACAATGCAGTTTCTCAGAAGGCTTCTTTCCAGTTTCTGTCTGAAAATATTTCCTTTTTCACCGTAGCCCTTAATGAGCTCCCAAATATCACTTTGCAGAATCCAAGACAACAGTGTTAGCAAACTGTTCGAAGAAGGGAATGGTGGAACTCTGCGTGATAAAGTCACACATCAGAAAGCAATCTCTCAGAAAGCTTCTCTCTAGTTATTATCTGAGGATATTTCGTTTTTCATCTTGTGCCCCAATGCACTTCCAAATATCACTGTGCAGATTCCACGAAAAGAGTGTTAGCAAACTGCTACCTGAGGATTAAGTTGTAACTCTGTAAGAAGAATTCACAGAACACAAAGAAGTTTCTCTGAAAGCTTCATTCTCGTTTTTCACTAATGATATTTCCTTTATAAGCGTAGGCCTCAATGCGATCCAAACTAGCCCATAGCAGGTTCATCAAAGAGAGTGTTAAAGGCCTGCTCCATGAAACATAAGTGTAACTCTGTGAGATGAATTCACAGATCACAAAGAAGTTTCTCAGAAAGCTTCTTTCTCGTTTTGAACTGATGATATTTCCTTTATCATCATAGGCCTCAATGCGATCCAAAGAAGTCCTTCTCAGGTTCCTTAATAACCGTGATAATGTACTGCTGCATGAAACATAATTGTAACTCTGTGAGATGAATTCACACATCACCAAGGAGTTTCTAAGAAACCTTCTTTCTAGTTTTCATCTGAGGATATTTCCTTTGTCACCGTAAGCTTCATTGCGTTCAGAAGTATCCCATTGCAGATTTCCAGAAAACTGTGTTAGCAAACTGAACACTAAAGAGAAACGTGTAACTCTGTGAGTTGCATTCACACATCGAAATGCAGTTTCTTAGAAGTTTTCTTTCCAGTTTTGATCTGAGGATATTTCCTTTTTCACCATAGTCCTCAATGAGCTCCCAAATATCAGTTTGCAGAACACAACATAACAGAGTTAGCAAACTGTTCCCAGAAGGGAAGGGTGGAACTCTGTGTGATGAAGACACAAATCACAAAGCAATCTCTCAGAAAGCTTCTCTCTAGTTATTATCTGAGGATATTTCCTTTTTCACCATGGGCCCCTATGGGCTCCCAAATCTCACTTTGCAGATTCCACGAAAAGAGTGTTAGCAAACTGCTTCCTGAGAACTAAGCTGTTACTCTGTTAGAGGAATTCACAGATCACAAAGAAGTTTCTCAGAAAGCTTCTCTCACGTTTCGAACTGATGATATTTCTTTCATCAGCGTAGGCCTCAATGCGATCCAAAGAAGCCCTTCTCAGTTTCCTGAAAAACAGTGGTAATGGACTGTTGCATGAAACATAATTGTAACTCTGTGAGATGAATTCACACATCATCAAGGAGTTTCTAAGAAAACTTCTTTCTAGATTTCATCTGAGGAAATTTCCTTTTTCACCATAAGCTTCATTGCGTTCAGAAGTATCCCATTGCAGATTTTCAGAAAACTGTGTTAGCAAACTGAAGACTGAAGAGAAACGTGTAACTCTGTGAGTTGCATTCACACATCGAAATGCAGTTTCTCAGAAGGCTTCTTTCCAGTTTTGATCTGAGGATATTTCCTTTTTCACCATAGCCCTCAATGAGCTCCCAAATATCACTTTGCAGAACACAAGATAACAGTGTTAGCAAACTGTGCCCAGAAGGGAAGGGTGGAACTCTCTGCGATGAAGACACACATCAGAAAGTACTGTTTCAGAAATCTTCTCTCTAGTTATTATCTGAGGATATTTCCTTTTTCACCTTGGGCCCCTATGGGCTCCCAAATCTCACTTTGCAGATTCCACGAAAAGAGTGTGAGCAAACTGCTTCCTGTGAATTGAGCTGTAACTCTGTGAGAGGAATTCACAGATCACAAAGAAGTTCCTCAGAAAGCTTCTCTCACGTTTTGAACTGATGATATTTCCTTTATCAGCGTAGGCCTCAATGCGATCTAAAGAAGTCCTTCTCAGGTTCCTCAAAAACAGTGGTAATGTACTGCTGCAGGAAGCATAAGTGTAACTCTGTGAGATGAATTCACACATCACTAAGAAGTTTCTAAGAAAGCTTTTTTCTAGTTTTCATCTGAGTATATTTCCTTTGTCACTGTAAGCTTCATTACGTTCCCAAGTATCCCATTGCAGATTTCCAGAAAACTGTGTTAGCAAACTGAACAGTGAAGAGAGACGTGAAAGTCTGTGAGTTGCATTCACACATCGAAATGCATTTTCTCAGAAGGCTTCTTTCCAGTTTTGATCTGAGGATATTTCTTTTTCACCATAGCCCTCAATGAGCTCACAATATCACTTTCCAGAATACAAGACACCAGAGTTAGCAAACTGTTCCCAGAAGGAAGGGTGGAACTCTGTGTGATGAACCACACATCAGAAAGAAATCTCTCACATAGCTTCTCTCTAGTTATTATCTGAGGATATTTCCTTCATCACCATGGGCCCCTGTTGGCTCCCAAATCTCACTTTGCAGATTTCACGTAAAGAGGGTTAGCACACTGCTTCCTGAGAACTAAGCTGTAACACTGTGAGGTGAATTCACAGATGACAAAGAAGTTTCTCAGAAAGCTTCTTTCAAGTTTTGAACTATCATATTTCCTTTATCAGCATAGGCCTCAATGCGATCCAAAGAAGTCCTTCTCACGTTCCTCAAAAAAAGTGATAATGGACTGCTGCATGAAACATAAGTGTAACTCTGAGAGATGAATTGACACATCACCAAGAAGTCTAAGAAAGATTCTTTCTTGTTTTCATCTGAGGATATTTCCTTTGTCACCGTAAGCTTCATTGCGTTCAGAAATATCCCATTGCAGATTTCCAGAAAACTGTGTTAGCAAACTGAACACTGAGGAGAAATGTGTAACTCTGGGAGTTGCTTTCATACATCGAAATGCTTTTTCTCAAAAGGCTTCTTTCCAGTTTTGATCTGAGGATATTTCCTTTTTCAACATAGCCATCAAAGAGCTCCCAAATATCACTTTGCAGAACACAAGATAACAGAGTTAGCAAACTGTTCCCAGAAGAGAAGGGTGAAACTCTGTGTGATGAAATCACACATCAGAAAGCAATCTCAGAAAGCTTCTCTGTACTTATTATCTGAGGATGTTTCGAACTCTCTGTGATGAAGACAAACATCAGAAAGCAATCTCTCAGAAAGCTTCTCTCTACTTATTATCTGCGGATATTTCCTTTTTCACAATGGGCCCCTATGGGTTCTCAAATCTCACTTTGCAGATTCCTCGAAAAGAGTGTTAGCAAACTGCTTCCTGAGAACTAAGCTGTAACTCTATGAGAGGAATTCACAGATTACAAAGAAGTTTCTCAGAATGCTTCTCTCACGTTTTGAACTGATGATATTTCCTTGATCAGCGTCGGCCCCACTGCGATCAAAAGAAGTCGATCTCAGGTTCCTCAAAAACAGTGGTAATGGACTGCTGCATGAAACATAAGTTTAACTCTGTGACATGAATTCACACATCACCAAGAAGTTTCTATGAAAGCTTCTTTCTAGTTTTCATCTGAGGATATTTCCTTTGTCACCGTAAGCTTCATGGCGCTCAGAAGTATCCCATGGCAGATTTCCAGAAAACTGTGTTACCAAACCGAACACTGAAGAGAAACGTGTAACTCTGTGAGTTGCATTCACACATCGAAATGCAGTTCCTCAGAAGGCTTCTTTCCAGTTTTGATCAGAGGATATTTTTTTTTCACCATAGTCCTCAATGAGCTCCCAAATATCACATTGCAGAACACAAGATAACAGAGTTAGCAAACTCTTCCCAGAAGGGAAGGGTGGAACTCTGTGTGATGAAGACACACATCGGAAAGCAATCTCTCAGAAAGCTTCTCTCTAGTTATTATCTGAGGGTATTTCCTTTTTCACCATGGGCCCCTATGGCCTCTGAAATCTCACTTTGCAGATTCCACGAAAAGAGTGTTAGCAAACTGATTCCTGAGAACTAAGCTGTAACACTGTGAGAGGAATTCACAGACGACAAAGCAGTTTCTCTGAATTCTTCTGTCACGTTTTGAACTGATAATATTTCCTTTACCAGCGTAGGCCTCAATGCGATCCAAAGAAGACCTTCTCAGTTTCCTCAAAAACAGTGGTAATGGACTGCTGCAGGAAACATAAGTGTATCTCTGTGAGATGAATTCACACGCCACCAAGGAGTTTCTAAGAAAGCTTCTTTCTAGTTTTCATCTGAGGATATTTCCTTTGTCACCGTAAGCTTCATGGCGTTCAGAAGTATCCCATTGCAGATTTCCAGAAAACTGTTTTAGCAAACTGTACACTGAAGAGAAACGTGTAACTCTGTGAGTTGCATTCAAACATTGAAATGCAGTTTCTCAGAAGGCTTCTTTCCAGTTTTGATCTGAGGATATTTCCTTTTTCACCATAGCCCTCAATGAGCTCCCAAATATCACTTTGCAGAACACAAGATAACAGAGTTAGCAAACTGTTCCCAGAAGGGAAGGGTGGAACTCTGTGTGATGAAGTCACACATCGGAAAGCAATCTCTCAGA
The DNA here is from genome assembly GCF_009764315.1 of Trachypithecus francoisi. Taxonomy (NCBI): domain Eukaryota; kingdom Metazoa; phylum Chordata; class Mammalia; order Primates; family Cercopithecidae; genus Trachypithecus; species Trachypithecus francoisi. The sequence goes on along the minus strand of NW_022680558.1, from coordinate 98,784 downwards.
AAGCTTTTCTCTAGTGATTATCTGAGGATATTTCCTTTTTCACCATGGGCCCCTATGGGCTCCCAAATCTCACTTTGCAGATTCCACAAAAAGAGTGTTAGCAAACTACATCCTGAGAACTAAGCTGTAACTCAGTGAGAGGAATTCACAGATCACAAAGAAGTTTCTCAGAAAGCTTCTGTCACGTTTTGAACTGATGATATTTCCTTTATCATCATAGGCCTCAATGCGATCCAAAGAATTCCCTCTCAGGTTCCTCAAAAACAGTGGTAATGGAGTGCTGCAGGAAATATAAGTGTAACTCTGTGAGATGAATTCACACATCACCAAGAAGTTTCTAAGAAAGCTTCTTTCTAGTTTTCATCTGCGGATATTTCCTATGTCACCGTAAGCTTCATTGCATTCAGAAGTATCCCATTGCAGATTTCCAGAAAAGTGTGTTAGAAAACTGAACGCTGAAGAGAAACGTGTAACTCTGTGAGTTGCATTCACACATCAAAATGCAGTTTCTCAGAAGGCTTCTTTCCAGTTTTGATCTGAGGATATTTCCTTTTTAAACACAGCCCTCAATGAACTCCCAGATATCACTTTGCAGAACACAAGATAACAGAGTTAGAAAACTGTTCCCAGAAGGGTAGAGTGGAACTCAGTGTGATGAAGACACACATCACAAAGCAATCTCTCAGAAAGCTTCTCTCTAGTTATTATCTGAAGATATATCCTTTTTCACCATGGTCCCCTATGGGCTCCAAAATCTCACTTTGCATATTCCATGAAAAGAGTGTTAGCAAACTGCGTCCTGAGAATTAAGCTGTAACTCTGTGAGAGGAATTCACAGATCACAAAGAAGTTTCTCAAAAGCTTCTTTCACGTTTTGAACTGATGATATTTCCTCTATCAGCGTAGGCCTCAATGCGATCTAAAGAAGTCCTTCTCATGTTCCTCAAAAACAGTGGTAATGGACTGCTGCATGAAACATAAGTGTAACTCTGTGAGATGAATTCACACATCACCAAGGAGTTTCTTAGAAAGATTCTTTCTAGTTTTCACCTGAGGGTATTCCCTTTGTCACCGTAACCTTCATTGCATTCAGAAGTATCCCGTTGCAGAATCCAGAAAAGTGTGTTAGCAAACTATACATTGAAGAGAATCGTGTAACTCTGTGAGATGCATTCACATATCGAAATGCAGTTTCTCCGAAGGCTTCTTTCCAGTTTTGATCTGAGGATATTTCCTTTTTCACCATACCCTCAATGAGCTCCCATATATCATTTTGCAGAACACAAGACAACAGAGTTAGCAAACTGTTCCCTGAAGGGAAGGGTGGAACTCTGTGTGATGAAGACACACTTCAGAAAGAAATCTCTCAGAAAGCTTCTCTCTAGTTATTATCTGAGGTTATATCCTTTTTCACCATGGGCCCTATTGGCTCACCAATCTCACTTTGCAGATTCCACGAAAAGAGTGTTAGCAAACTGCTTCCTGAGAACTAAGCTGTAACACTGTGAGGTGAATTCACAGATGACAAAGAAGTTTCTCAGAAAGCTTCTTTCAAGTTTTGAACTATCATGTTTCCTTTATGAGTGTAGGCCTCAATGCGATCCAAAGAAGTCCTTCTCAGGTTCCTCAAAAAGAGTGATAATGGACTGCTGCTTGAAACATAAGTGTAACTCTGAGAAGAATTCACACATCACCAAGAAGTTTCAAAGAAAGCTTCTTTCTACTTTTCATCTGAGGATATTTCCTTTGTCACTGTAAGCTTCATTGCCTTCAGAAGTATCCCATTGCAGATTTCCAGAAAACTGTGTTAGCGAACTGAACACAGAAGAGAAACGTGTAATTCCATGAGTTGCATTCACACGTCGAAATGCAGTTTCTCAGAACGCTTCTTTCTAGTTTTGATCTGAGGATATTTCTTTTTCAGCATAGCCCTCAATGAGCTCCCAAATATCACTTTGCAGAACACAAGATAACAGAGTTAGCAAACTGTTCCGAGAAGGGAAAGGTGGAATTCTGTGTGATGAAGTCACACATCAGAAACGAATCTCTCAGTAAGCTTCTCTCTAGTTATTATCTGAGGATATTTCCTGCTACACCATGGACACCTATGGGCGCCCAAATCTCACTTTGCAGATTCCACGAAAATAGTGTTAGCAAACTGCTTCCTGAGAACTAAGCTGTAACTCTGTGAGAGGAATTCACAAAACACAAGAAGTTTCCAGAAAGCTTCTCTCACGTTTTGAACTGATGATATTTCCTTTATCAGCGTAGGCCTCAATGTGATCCAAAGAAGTCCTTCTCAGGTTCCTCAAAAACAGTGGTAATGGACTGCTGCAGGAAACATAAGTGTAACTCTGTGAGATGAATTCACACATCAGCAAGGAATTTCTAAGAAAGCTTCTTTCTAGTTTTCATCTGAGGATATTTCCTATGTCACCGTAAGCTTCATTGCGTTCAGAGTATCCCATTGCAGATTTTCAGAAAACTGTGTTAGCAAACTGAACACTGAAGAGAAACGTGTAACTCTGTCAGTTGCATTCACACATCGAAATTCATTTTCTCAGAAGACTTCTTTCCAGTTTTGATCTGAGGATATTTCCTTTTCACCATAGCCCACAATGAGCTCCCAAATATCACTTTTCAGAACACAAGATAACAGAGTTAGCAAACTGTTCCCAGAAGGGAAGGGTGGAACTCTGTGTGATGAAGTCACACATCAGAAAGCAATCTCAGAAAGTTTCTCTCTAGTTATTATCTGAGGATATTTCCTTTTTCTTTTCCTTTTGTTTTTATTATACTTTAATTTCTAGGGTACATGTGCATGACGTGCAGCTTTGTTACATATGTATACTTATGCCATGTTGGTGTGCTGCACCCATCAACTCGTCAGCACCCATCAATTCATCATTTGTATCATGTATAACTCCGCAATGCAATCGCTCACTCCTCCCCCTCCCCATGATAGGCCCCAGGGTGTGATGTTCCCCTTCCCGAGTCCAAGTGATCTCATTGTTCAGTTCCCACCTATGAGTGAGAACATGCGGTGTTTGGTTTTCTGTTCTTGTGATAGTTTGCTAAGAATGATGGTTTCTAGCTGCATCCATGTCCCTACAAAGGACGCAAACTCATCCTTTTTTATGGCTGCATAGTATTCCATGGTGTATATGTGCCACATTTTCTTAATCCAGTCTGTCACAGATGGACATTTGGGTTGATTCCAAGTCTTTGCTGTTGTGAATAGTGCCGCAATAAACATACGTGTGCATGTGTCTTTGTAGCAGAATAATTTATAATCCTTTGGGTATATACCCAGTAGTGGGATGGCTGGGTCATATGGTACATCTAGTTCTAGATCCTTGAGGAATCGCCATACTGTTTTCCATAATGGTTGAACAAGTTTACAATCCCACCAACAGTGTAAAAGTGTTCCTATTTCTCCACATCCTCTCCAACACCTGTTGTTTCCTGACTTCTTAATGATTGCCATTCTAACTGGTGTGAGATGGTATCTCATTGTGGTTTTGATTTGCATTTCTCTGATGGCGAGTGATGATGAGCATTTTTTCATGTGTCTGTTGGCTGTATGGATGTCTTCTTTTGAGAAATGTCTGTTCATATCCTTTCCCCACTTTTTGATGGGGTTATTTGTTTTTTTCTTGTATATTTGTCTGAGTTCTTTGTAGATTCTGGATATTAGCCCTTTGTCAGATGAGCAGGTTGCAAAAATTTTCTCCCCTTCTGTAGGTTGCCTGTTCACTCTGATGGTAGTTTCTTTTGCTGTGCAAAAGCTCTTTAGTTTAATTAGATCCCATTTGTCAATTTTGGCTTTTGCTGCCGTTGGTTTTGGTGTTTTAGACATGAAGTCCTTGCCCATTCCTATGTCCTGAATGGTACTACCTAGATTTTCTTCTAGGGTTTTTATGGTATTAGGTCTAACATTTAAGTCTCTAATCCATCTTGAATTAACCTTCGTATAAGGGGTAAGGAAGGGATCCAGTTTCAGCTTTCTACTTATGGCTAGCCAATTTTCCCAGCACCATTTATTAAATAGGGAATCCTTTCCCCCATTTCTTGTTTCTCTGAGGTTTGTCAAAGATCAGATGGCTGTAGGTGTTTGGTATTATTTCTGAGGACTCTGTTCTGTTCCATTGGTCTATATCTCTGTTGTGGTACCATTACCATGCTGTTTTGGTTACTGTAGCCTTGTAGTATAGTTTGAAGTCAGGTAGCGTGACGCCTCCAGCTTTGTCCTTTTGACTTAGGATTGTCTTGGCAATGCGGGCTCTTTTTTGGTTCCATATGAACTTTAAAGCAGTTTTTTCCAATTCTGTGAAGAAAGTCATTTGTAGCTTGATGGGGATGGCATTGAATCTATAAATAACCTTGGGCAGTATGGCCATTTTCACGATATTGATTCTTCCTATCCATGCGCATGGTATGTTCTTCCATTTGTTTGTGTCCTCTTTGATTTCACTGAGCAGTGGTTTGTAGTTCTCCTTGAAGAGTTCCTTTACATCCCTTGTAAGCTGGATTCCTAGGTATTTTATTCTCTTTGAAGCAGTTGTGAATGGAAGTTCTTTCCTGATTTGGCTCTCTGCTTGTCTGTTACTGGTGTATAAGAATGCTTGTGATTTTTGCACATTAATTTTGTATCCTGAGACTTTGCTGAACTTGCTTATCAGCTTAAGGAGATATTGGGCTGAGACGATGGGGTTTTCTAAATATACAATCATGTCATCTGCAAACAGGGACAATTTGACTTCTTCTTTTCCTAACTGGATACCCTTGATTTCTTTCTCTTGCCTGATTGCCCTAGCCAGAACTTCCAACACTATGTTGAATAGGAGTGGTGAGAGAGGGCATCCCTGTCTTGTGCCAGTTTTCAAAGGGAATTTTTCCAGTTTTTACCCATTCAGTATGATATTGGCTGTGGGTTTGTGATAAATAGCTCTTATTATTTTGAGGTACGTTCCATCAATACCGAATTTATTGAGCGTTTTGAGCATAAAGGGCTGTTGAATTTTGTCAAAAGCCTTTTCTGCATCTATTGAGATAATCATGTGGTTCTTGTCTTTGGTTCTGTTTATATGCTGGATTACGTTTATTGATTTGTGAATGTTGAACCAGCCTTGCATCCCAGAGATGAAGCCCACTTGATCATGGTGGATAAGCTTTTTGATGTGCTGCTGAATCTGGTTTTCCAGTATTTTATTGAGAATTTTTGTATCGATGTTCATCAGGGATATTGGTCTACAATTCTCTTTTTTTGTTGTGTCTCTGCCAGGCTTTGGTATCAGGATGATGTTGACCTCATAAAATGAGTTAGGGAGGATTCCCTCTTTTTCTATTGATTGGAATAGTTTCAGAAGGAATGGTACCAGCTCCTCCTTGTACCTCTGGTAGAATTCAGCTGTGAATCCATCTGGTCCTGGACTTTTTTTCGTGGGTAGGCTATTAATTGTTGCCTCAATTTCAGAGCCTACTATTGGTCTGTTCAGGGATTCAACTTCTTCCTGGTTTAGTCTTGGGAGAGTGTAAGTGTCCAGGAAATTATCCATTTCTTCTGGATTTTCTAGTTGATTTGCGTAGAGGTATTTATAGTATTCTCTGATGGTTGTTTGTATTTCTGTGGGGTCGGTGGTGATATCCCCTTTATCATTTTTTATTGCGTCTATTTGATTCCTCTCTCTTTTCTTCTTTATTAATCTAGCTAGCGGTCTGTCAATTTTGTTGATCTTTTCAAAAAACCAACTGCTGGATTCATTGATTTTTTGGAGGGTTTTTTGTGTCTCTATCTCCTTCAGTTCTGCTCTGATCTTAGTTATTTCTTGCCTTCTGCTAGCTTTTGAATGTGTTTGCTCTTGCCTCTCTAGTTCTTTTAATTGTGATGTTAGAGTGCCAATTTTAGATCTTTCCTGCTTTCTCTTGTGGGCATTTAGTGCTATAAATTTCCCTCTACATACTGCTTTAAATGTGTCCCAGAGATTCTGGTATGTTGTATCTTTGTTCTCATTGGTTTCAAAGAACATCTTTATTTCTGCCTTCATTTCGTTATGTACCCAGTAGTCATTCAGGAGCAGGTTGTTCAGTTTCCATGTAGTTGAGCGGTTTTGATTGAGTTTCTTAGTCCTGAGTTCTAGTTTGATTGCACTGTGGTCTGAGAGACAGTTTGTTATAATTTCTGTTCTTGTACATTTGCTGAGGAGTGCTTTACTTCCAATTATGTGGTCAATTTTGGAATAAGTGTGATGTGGTGCTGAGAAGAATGTATATTCTGTTGATTTGGGGTGGAGAGTTCTATAGATGTCTATTAGGTCCGCTTGGTGCAGAGATGAGTTCAATTCCTGGATATCCTTGTTAACTTTCTGTCTCGTTGATCTGTCTAATGTTGACAGTGGAGTGTTGAAGTCTCCCATGATTATTGTATGGGAGTCTATGTCTCTTTGTAGGTCTCTAAGGACTTGCTTTATGAATCTGGGTGCTCCTGTATTGGATGCATATATATTTAGGAGAGTTAGCTCTTCCTGTTGAATTGATCCCTTTACCATTATGTAATGGCCTTCTTTGTCTCTTTTGATCTTTGATGGTTTAAAGTCTGTTTTATCAGAGACTAGGATTGCAACCCCTGCTTTTTTTTGCTTGTTAGATCTTCCTCCATCCCTTTATTTTGAGCCTATGTATGTCTCTGCATGTGAGATGGGTCTCCTGAATACAGCAGACTGATGGGTCTTGGCTCTTTATCCAGCTTGCCAGTCTGTGTCTTTTAATTGGAGCATTTAGTCCATTTACATTTAAGGTTAATATTGTTATGTGTGAACTTGATCCTGTCATTATGATATTAACTGGTTATTTTGCTCGTTAGTTGATGCAGTTCCTTCCTAGCCTCGATGGTCTGTACATTTTGGCATGTTTTTGCAATGGGTGGTACCGGTTGATCCTTTCCATGTTTAGGGCTTCCTTCAGGGTCTCTTGTAAGGCAGGCCTGGTGGTGACAAAATCTCTAAACATTTGCTTATCTGTAAAGGATTTTATTTCTCCTTCACTGATGAAACTTAGTTTGGCTGGATATGAAATTCTGGGTTTAAAGTTCTTTTCTTTAAGAACGTTGAATATTGGCCCCCACTGTCTTCTGGCTTGTAGAGTTTCTGCCGAGAGATCTGCTGTTAGTCTGATGGACTTCCCTTTGTGGGTAACCCGACCTTTCTGGCTGCCCTTAAGATTTTTTCCTTCATTTCAACTTTGGTGAATCTGGCAATTATGTGTCTTGGAGTTGCTCTTCTGGAGGAGTATCTTTGTGGCGTTCTCTGTATTTCCTGAATTTGAATGTTGGCCTGCCCTACTAGGTTGGGGAGGTTCTCCTGGATGATATCCTGAAGAGTGTTTTCCAAGTTGGTTCCATTTTCCCCCTCACTTTCAGGCACCCCAATCAGACGTAGATTTGGTCTTTTTACATAATCCCATACTTCTTGCAGGCTTTGTTCATTTCTTTTTCTTCTTTTTTCTTTTGGTTTCTCTTCTCGCTTCATTTCATTCATTTGATCCTCAATCGCTGATACTCTTTCTTCCAGTTGATCGAGTCGGTTACTGAAGCTTGTGCATTTGTCACGTATTTCTCGTGTCATGGTTTTCATCTCTGTCATTTCGTTTATGATCTTCTCTGCATTAATTAGTCTAGCTGTCAATTCTTCCACTCTTTTTTCAAGATTTTTAGTTTCTTTGCGCTGGGTACGTAATTCCTCCTTTAGCTCTGAGAGATTTGATGGACTGAAGCCTTCTTCTCTCATCTCGTCAAAGTCATTCTCTGACCAGCTTCGATCCGTTGCTGGCGATGGGCTGCGCTCCTTTGCAGGGGGAGATGCGCTCTTATTTTTTGAATTTCCAGCTTTTCTGCCCTGCTTCTTCCCCATCTTTGTGGTTTTATCTGCCTCTGGTCTTTGATGATGGTGACGTACTGATGGGGTTTTGGTATAGGTGTCCTTCCTGTTTGATAGTTTTCCGTCTGACAGTCCGAAGGACTGTCTGTTGGTCTGTTGGAGATTGCTTGAGGTCCACTCCAGACCCTGTTTGCCTGGGTATCAGCAGCAGAGGTTGCCGAAGATGGAATATTGCTGAACAGCGAGTGTACCTGTCTGATTCTTCCTTTGGAAGTTTCCTCTCAGGCGTGACTCCACCCTGTGAGGTTTGGGGTGTCAGACTGCCCCTAGTGGGGGATGTCTCCCAGCTAGGCTACTCAGGGGTCAGGGACCCACCTGAGCAGGCAGTCTGTCCATTTTCAGATCTCAACCTCCACGTTAGGAGATCCACGGCTCTCCCCAAAGCTGTCAGACAGAGTCGTTCATGTCTGCACCGGCCCCCGCTGCTCCCCCTATTGGACTGCAGGTGTGCACTGTCCGCAGAGGTGGAGTCTACAGAGACAGGCAGGCTTCCTTGAGCTGCTGTGAACTCCACGCAGTTCGAGCTTCCCAGCGGCTTTGTTTACCTACTTAAGCCTCAGCAATGGTGGGCGCCCCTCCCCCAGCCTCGCTGCTACCTTGCGGATCGATCGCCGCAGACTGCTGTTTTAGCAGTGAGGGAGGCTCCCTGGGCGTGGGACCCTCCCGGCCAGGTGTGGGATATATTCTCCTGGTGTGCCTGTTTCCTTAAAGCGCAGTATTGGGGTCGGAGTTACCCAATTTTCCAGGTGTTGTGTGTCTCAGTTCCCCTGGCTAGGAAAACGGATTTCCTTCCCCCTTGCGCTTCCAGGTGAGGCGATGCCTCGCCCTGCTTCAGCTCACGCTGGTCAGGCTGCAGCAGCTGACCAGCACCGATTATCCAGCACTCCCTAGAGAGATGACCCCAGTAGCTCAGTTGAAAATGCAGAAATCACCGGTCTTCTGTGTTGCTCGCGCTGGGAGTTGGAGACTGAAACTGTTCATATTCGGCCATCTTGCTCCCAAGTAACCGAAACAGGGATTTCAAACTGCTCATTCAAAGAATCATTTAACGCTATGAGATGAATACAATCATCACAAAACAGTTGCGCAGAAAGCTTATCTCTGATTTTCGATGGAACACATTTCCTTCCCTCACACAGGCCTCTGGTCAACACTTACTATACCTTCGCATAAGTCTCAAAGACCGACTTTCAACCTGGGAAATGTAGAGTAAGCTTTAACCCTGTGAAAAGAATGGACATTTCAGAGAGCAGTTTATTCGAGTGCTTCTTTCTGTTTTTTATTGGACGACATTTCACTTTTTGCCATACTCTTCTATGTGCTCCGAATATCACTCTTTTGGTTTTACAAAAACAGTGTTCATGCTGTGCCTTATGAGAAGAAAGTTATAACTCCCTGAGTGGAATGCGGACATCACCAAGCAGTTTCTCAGAAAGCTTCTCTACAGCTTTTATCTGACTATATTTCCTATTTCACCATAGGATGGAATATGATCCCAAATATCCCTTCGCGGATCCATCCATGAGGGAGATTCCAAGCTGAGTAAGGTAAAGAATTCCTCTTCTATGTGAGATGAATAAACATAGCAAAAAGCAGATTCACAAGAAGATTCTTTCCAGTTTCTATCTGAAGATATTTTCTTTCTCATCATAGTCAAGCGTGTGCTCCCAAAGGTCCCTTCGTGGATCCGTCCATGACAGTTTCCAAGCTACATAATGTAAAGAAAGCTTTATCTATGTGAGATGATTACACATATCACAGAGTAGTTTCCTAGAAATCTTTTTTCCCATTTTTGTCTGAGGCTATTTCCCTTTTCAGCATCGTCATCAACATGCTCCCGAATATCACTTGGTACCTGTTTCTCCAAAAGGGTTTCCCGACACTATATGAGAAGAGAGGTATAATACAGTGATTGGAATGCACACGTCACAAAGCAGTGCATCGGAAAACTTCCCTCCAGTTCCATTCAGAGCGTACTTCCTTTTTCTCCGTTTGCCTCAAAGTGCACCCAAATATCTCTTTACACTCTAAACATACACAGGGCTAGAAAACTGCTCAATGAAAAGAGAGGCTTATCTGAGTGAGAGGAATTAAGACAACACAGAGCAGCTTCACAGAAAGCTTCCTTCTGGATTTTACCTGAGGATATTTCTTTCTCCATATTCTAAGGATCGTTCCCAAATGTCCTACCTCAGATTCCACAAAAACAGTGATTTCAAGTTTCTCAATACAAAGAATGGCTTAACTCTAGGAGATGAATAAACACATTGCAAAGCAGTTGCTCAGAACGTTTCTCTGCAGGTTTTATCGGAAGAAATTTCCTCGTACACCACAAGCCACCGGGCATCACTAAATATCCCTTCACAGAGTCTTCAAAGACAGAGTTTCGAAACTGGGCATCATAAAATAAGCATTAACTCTGTGAAGTGAATGCACATATCAGAGAGCAGACTTGGAACGCTTCTTGCTGGATTTTATTTCAGTATATTGCACTATTCGCCTTAGTCGTCAATGCGTTCCAAAATAGCACTTTTTTGGTTTCACAGGAACAGTGTTCTAACACTGCCTTGAGTGAAAAGAGGTATGACTCCCTGAGTGGAATGCATACATCACAAAGTAGTTTCTCAGAAAGCTTCTATCCAGTTTTTATCTGAAGATATCTCCTCTTTCACCATAGGACTGATGTGCTGCTGAATGTCCCTTCACAGATCTGTGCATGACGGAGTTTCTAAACTGCATAATTTAATTAAAGTTTTAACTATGTAGATGAGTAAATATATCTAACACAAAGCAGTTTCACAGAAATCTTCTTTCCAGTTTTTGTCTGAGGATATTTCCTTTTTTACAATAGTCCACTCCAGAATATCTCTTGGTAGCTTTTTCTCCAAAAGGGATTCCGGAATCCTCTAGGAGAAGAAAGGTATATTCCTGTGAGTGGAATGCACACGTCACACAGCAGCTCCTCAGAAAGCTTCTCTCCAGTTTCTATCTGAAGACGTTTCCTTGCTCACCATGAGCCTCAAAGCCCTCCAGAGTATCCCGTCACAGACTAAACCAAAATAGTGTTATCATACAGCTCAATGAAAAGAGAAGTTTAACTGTGTGAGTGGAATTCATGTGACACAGAGCAGTTTCACAGAAAGCTTCCTTCTGGTCTCTCTCTGAGGTTATTTCTTCTTCAGGATATTCTAAGGAGCGTTTCCTAATGCCCTTTCTAAGATTCCACAGAAACAATGACTTCAAACTGCCAAATCCAAAGAATGATTTCACTCTATGAGAGGAATACAAACATCACAAAAGAATTGCGCAGAAAGCTTCTCTCCAATTTTCAATGGAAGACATTTCCTTGACTCACACAGGCCTCAGGTCGCCACTTAGTATCCCTTCACAGAACCCTCAAAGACCGACTTTCAAACTGGGAAATGCAGAGTAAACTTTAACCCTGTGAAAAGAATAGACATGTCAGAGAGCAATTTCTTCGAGTGCTTCTTTCTGTGTTTTATTGGACATCATTCCACTTTTTGCCATAGTTTGCAATGTGCTCTGAATATCACTCTTTTGGTTTTACAGGTACCATGTACAAACTGCGCCTTATGAGAAGAAAGTTATAACTCTATGAGTGGAATGCACGCATCACTAAGCAGTTTCTCAGAAAGATTCTCTGAAGTTTTCGTCTGACTATATTTACTATTTCACCATAGGCCCAAATGTGATCTGAAATATCCCTTTGCGGATCCATCCACGAGGGAGTTTCCAAACTGCAATGTAAAGAAAGCTTCATCTATGTGAGATGAATAAACATAGCAAAAAGCAGATTCAAAGAAAGCTTCTTTCCAGTTATACTTGGAAGATATTTCCTTTTTCATCATAGTCCAGAACGTGCTCCCGAAGGTCCCCTCATTGATCCGTCCATGACAGTTTCCAAGCTGCGTAATGTAAAGAAAGCTTTATCTATGTGATATGGTAACACATATCACCGAGTAGTTTCCTAGAAAGCTTCTTTCCAGTTTTTGTTTGAGGTTATTTCCCTTTTCACCATCAGCATCAAAATGCTCCCGAATGTCCCTTGGTACCTGTTTCTCCAGAAGGGTTTCCCTGACGCTATATGAGAAGAGAGATATAACACTGTGAGTGGAATGAACACGTCACAAAGCAGTTCCTCGGAAAGCTTCTCTCCAGTTTCGGTCTGAACATATTGCCTTTTTCACCATTGGCCTGAAAGTGCTCCCGAATATCCCATCACATGCTGAATATACACAGGGCTAGAAAACTGCTCAATGAAAGGAGAGGCTTATCTGAGTGAGAGGAATTAAGATGACACAGAGCAGCTTCACATAAAGCTTAATTCTGGATTTTACCTGAGGATATTTCTTTCTCCATATTCTAAGGATCGTTCCAAATGTCCTTCTTCAGATTCCACAAAAACAGTGATTTCAAGCTACTCAATCCAAGGAATGGTTTAACTCTAGGAGAGGAATACACACATCGCAAAGCAGTTGGTCAGAACGTTTCTCTGCAGGTTTCATCGGAAGACGTTTCCTCGCTCACCACAAGCCTCTGGGCGTCACTAAATATTCCTTCACAGATTCTTCAAAGACAGAGTTTCGAAACTGGGCAGCACAGAGTAAGCATTAACTCTGTGAAGTGAATGCACATATCAGAGAGCAGATTCTTGGAATGCTTCTTCCCCGATTTTATTTCAGTATATTTCACTACTCGCCGTAGTCCTCAATGCGTTCTGAAATATCACTTTTTCAGTTTCACAGGAACAGTTTTCAAACACAGCCTTGTGAGAAAAGAGGTATAACTCCCTGAGTGGAATGCATACATGACAAGGTGGTTTCTCAGAAGCCTTCTATCTAGTTTTTATCTGAAGATAACTTCTCTTTCATCATTGGCCTCAATATGCTCCCTAATGTCCCTTCGTACATCTGTGCATTACGGAGTTTCCAAACTGTGTAATATAATTGAAGTTTTAAGTATGCGAGATGAATACATATATCTAACACAAAGCAGTTTCACAGAAATTTTCTTTGCAGTTTTTGTCTGAGGATATTTCCTTTTTCACAATAGTCGTCTCTGTACTCCCGAATATCCCTTGGTAGCTTTTTCTCCATAAGGGATTCCGGAATCCTCTAGGTGAAGAAAGGTATATTTCTGTCAGTGGAATGCACAGGTCACAAAGCAGCTCCTCAGAAAGCTTCTTTCCAGTTTCTATCTGAATTCCTTTCCTGTCTCACCGTAAGCTTCAAAGCATTCCTGAATATCACTTCGCAGACTAAACAAAAACAGTGCTATGATACAGCTCAATGAAAAGAGAAGCTTAACTGTGTAAGTGGAATTCACATGACACAGAACAGTTGCACAGAAAGCTTCCTTCTGGTTTATCTCTGAGGTTATTTCTTTTCCAGGATATTCTAAAGAGCATTTCAAAATGTCCTTTCTCAGGTTCCACAGAAACAGTGATTTCAAACTGTTCAATCCAAAGAATGATTTAACTCTATGAGATGAATACAAACCTCTCAAAAGTGTTGCACAGAAAGCTTCTCTCCGATTTTCGATGAAAGACATTTCCTTCCCTCACACAGGCCTCCGGTTGCCACTTACGATCCCTTCTCTCAACCCTTAAACACCGACTTTCAAACTGGGAAATGTAGAGTAAGCTTTAACCCTGTGAAAGTAATGGACATGTCAGAGAGCAGTTTCTTCGAGTGCTTCTTTCTGTTTCTTATTGGACGATATTTCACTTTTTGCCATAGTCTTCAATGTGCTCCGAATATCACTCATTTGGTTTTACAGGAACAGTGTCCAAACTGTGCCTTGTGAGAAGAAAGTTGTAACTAACTGAGTGGAATGCACACATCACCAAGCAGTTTCTCAGAAAGCTTCTCTCCAGTTTTTATCTCCCTATAGTTCCCATTTCACCATAGGCTCAAATATGACCCCCAATATCCCTTCGCGGATCCATCTATGAGGGAGTTTCCAAGCTGCGTATTGTAAAGAAAGCTGCATCTATGTGAAATGAGTAAACATAGCAAAAAGCACGTTCACAAAAAGCTTCTCTCCAGTTTTTCTCTGAAGATATTTCCTTTTTCACCATAGTCCAGAATGTGCTCCTGAAGGTCCCTTCGTGGATCCGTCCATGACAGTTTCCAAGCTGCCTAATGTAAAGAAAGATTTATCTATGTGAAATGATTACACATATCACAGATTAGTTTCCTAGAAAGTTTATTTCCAGTTTTTTTCTGAAGCTATTTCCCTTTTCACCTTAGGCACTGACATGCTCCCGAATGTCACTTGGTACCTGTTTCTCCAAAGGTGTTTCCCCGATGCTGTATGAAAAGAGAGGTATCACACTGTGACTGGAATACACACGTCATAAAGCAGTTCCTCAGAAAGCTTCTCTCCAGTCTCGGTCTGAACATATTTCCTTTTTCACCGTTAGCCTCAAAGTGCTCCAGAATATCCCATCACACGCTAAACTTACACAGGGCTAGAAAACTTCTCAATGAAAACAGAGGCTTAACGGGGCAAGAGTAATTAAGACGACACAGAGCAGTTTCACAGAAACCTTCCTACTGGATTTCTCCTGAGGATATTTCTTTCTCCATATAATGAGGGCCGTTCCCAAATGTCCTTCCTCAGATTCCACAAAAACAATGACTTCAAGCTGCTCAATCCAAAGAATGATCTAACTCTAGGAGACGAATACACACATCGCAAAGCAGTTGGTCAGAACGTTTCTCTGCAGGTTTCATCGGAAGACGTTTCCTCGCTCACCACAGGCCTCCAGGCATCACTAAATATCCCTTCACAGATTCTTCAAAGACAGAGTTTCGAAACTGGGCAGCATAGAATAAGCATTAACTCTGTGAAGTAAATGCGCATATCAGAGAGCAGGTTCTTGGAATGCTTCTTCCTCGATTTTATTTCAGTATATTTCACTATTCGCCATAGTCCTCAATGCGTTCCGAAATATCACTTTTTCGGTTTCACAGAAACAGTGTTCAAACACAGCTTTGTCAGAAAAGAGGAATAACTCCCTGAGTGGAATGCATACATCACAAAGTAGCTTCTCAGACAGTTTTCTATCCTGTTTTTATCTGAAGATATCTCCTCTTTCAACATAGGCCTGAATGTGCTCCCCAATGTCCCTTCACGGATCTGTGCATGATGGAGTTTCCAAACTGCGTAACATAATTAAAGTTTTAACTATGAGAGATAAATAAATATATCTAACACAAAGCAGTTTCACAGAAATCTTCTTTCCAGTATTTGTCTGAGGATATTTCCTTTTTCACCATAGTCGTCGCTATACTCTCCAATACCTCTTCGTAGCTTTTTCTCCAAAAGGGATATCACTCTTTTGGTTTCACTGGAACTTTGTTCAAACTGTGCCTTATGAGAAGAAAGTTATAACTCCCTGAGTGGAATGCACACATCACCAAGCAGTTTCTCAGAAAGCTTCCCTCCAGTTTTTATCTGACTATATTTGTTATTTCACAATAGGCCCAAATGTGATCCCAAATATCCCTTTGCGGATCCATCCATGAGGGAGTTTCCAAACTGAATAATGTAAAGAAAGCTTCATCTATGTGAGATGAATAAACATAGCAAAAAGCAGATTCACAGAAAGCTTCTTTCCAGTTGTTATCTGAAGATATTTCCTTTTTCACCATAGTCCTGAATGTGCTACCAAAGGTCTATTCACAGATCCGTCCATGACAGTTTCCGAGCTGTGTAATGTAAAGAAATCTTTATCTATGTGAGATGATTTCACATATCACAGAGTAGTTTCCTAGAAAGCTTCTTTCTAATTTTTGTCTGAGGCTATTTCTCTTTTCACCATCGGCATCAACATGCTCCCGTATATCACTTGGTACCTGTTTCTCCAAAAGGGATCCCCGACACTGTATGAGAA
Source organism: Trachypithecus francoisi (assembly GCF_009764315.1). Classification (NCBI taxonomy): domain Eukaryota; kingdom Metazoa; phylum Chordata; class Mammalia; order Primates; family Cercopithecidae; genus Trachypithecus; species Trachypithecus francoisi. Next base: position 82,929 of record NW_022680558.1, on the reverse strand, counting down.
GAGAGGTATAACACTGTGACTGGAATGCACACGTCACAAAGCAGTTCCTCGGAAAGCTTCTCTCCAGTTTCGGTCTGAACATATTTCCTTTTCCACCGTTAGCCTCAAAACCCTCCAGAATATCCCTTCTCAGACTAAGCAAAAACAGTGTTATGATACAGCTCAATGAAAAGCGAAGCTTAACTCTGTCAGCAAAATTCACGTGACACAGAGCAGTTTCACAGAAAGCTTCCTTCTGGTTTCTCTCTGAGGTTATTTCTTTTTCAGGATATTCTACAGAGCATTTCCAAATGTCCTTTCTCAGATTCCACAGAAACTGTGATTTCAAACTGCTCAATCCAAAGAATGATTTAACTACATTAGATGAATACAAACATAAAAAAAGAGTTGTGTAGAAAGCTTCTTTCTGATTTTCGATGGAAGACATTTCCTTGCCTCACACAGGCCTCCGTTCGCCACTTACTATCCCTTCGCAGAACCCTCAAAGATGGACTTTCAAACAGGGAAATGTAGAGTAAGCTTTAACCCTGTGAAAAGAATGGACATGTTAGAGAGCAGTTTCTTCGAGTGCTTCTTTCTGTTTTTTATTGGACGACATTTCACTTTTTGCCATAGTCTCCAAAGTGCTCTGAATATCACTCTTTTGCTTTTACAGGAACAGTGTTCAAACTGTGCCTTATGATAATAAAGTTATAACTCCCTGATCCACTGGAATGCACACAACAGGAAGCCGTTTCTCAGAAAGCTTCTCTCCAGTTTTTATCTGACTGTATTTCCTACTTCACCATAGGCCTGAAGGTGATCCCAAATATCCCTTCACAGATCCATCCACGAGATTGTTTCCAAGCTGCGTAATGTAAAAAAAGCTTCATCTATGTGAGATGAATAAACATAGCAAAAAGCAGATTCACAGAAAGCTTCTTTCCAGTTTTTATCTGAAAATATTTCCTTTTTCACCATAATCCAAATGTGCTTCTGAAGGTCCCTTTGTGGATCCTTCCATGACAGTTTCCAAGCTGTATAATGCAAAGAAAGCTTTATCTATGTGAGATGATTACACATATCACAGAGTAGTGCCCTAGAAAGCTTCTTTCCAGTTTTTGTCTGAGACTATTTCCCTTTTCACCATCGGCATCAACATGCTCCTGAATGTGACTTGGTACCTGTTTCTTGAAAAGGGTTTCCCCGACGCTGTATGAGAAGAGAGGTATAACACGGTGACTGGAATGCACAGGTCACAAAGCAGTTCTTCGGAAAGCTTCTCTCCAGTTTCAGTCTAAACATAGTTCCTTTTTCCCCATAAGCCTCAAAGTGCTCCCGAATATCCCATCACATGCTAAACATACACAGGGCTAGAAAACTGCTCAATGAAAAGAGAGGCTTATCTGAGTGAGAGGAATTAAGATGACACAGAGCATTTTCACAGAAAGCTTCCTTCTGGATTTTACCTGAGGATATTTCTTTCTCCATATTCTAAGGATTGTTCCCAGATGTCCTACCTCCGATTTCACAAAAACAGTGAATTCAAGCTGCTCAATCCAAAGAATGGTTTAACTCTATGAGAGGAATACAGACGTCACAAAGCCGTTGCTCAGAACGTTTCTCTGCCAGTTTCATCGAAAGACGTCTCCTCGCTCACCACAAGTCTCCGGGCGTCAGTAAATATCCCTTCACAGATTCTTGAAAGATAGAGTTTCGAAACTGGGCAATATAGAGTAAGCATTAACGTTTCTTCCTCGATTTTATTTCAGTATATTTCACTATTCCCCATAGTCCTCAATGCGTTCCGAAATATTACTTTTTCGGTTTCACAGGAACAGTGTTCAAACACTGCCTTGGGAGAAAAGAGGTATAACTCCCTGAGGGAAAAGTGTACATCACAAAGTAGTTTCTCAGAAAGCTTCTATCCAGTTTTTATCTGAAGATATCTCCTCTTTCACTGTAGGCCTGAATGTGCTCCCGAACGTCCCTTCGCACGTCTGTGCGTGACGGAGTTTACAAACTGTGTAATATAATTAAAGTTTTAAGTAAGCGAGACCAATTAATATACCTAACACAAAGCAGTTTCACAGAAATCTTCTTTCCATTTTTTGTCTGAGGATATATCCTTTTTCACCATAGTCTTCCCTATAGTCTCGAATGTCTGTTGCCTAGCTTTTTTCCCAAAAGGGATTCCGGAATCCTCTAGGAGAAGAGAGTTATATTTCTGTGAGTGGAGTGCACATGTCACAAAGCAGCTCCTCAGAAAGCTTCTCTCCAGTTTCTATCTGTAGACGTTTCCTTTGCACTGCAAGCCTCCAAGCCCTCCAGAATATTCCTTCACTGACTAAACAAAAACAGTGTTATGATACAGCTCAATGAAAAGAGAAGCTTAACTTTGTGAGTGGAATTTACGTGAGACAGTGCAGTTTCACAGAAAGCCTCCTTCTGGTTTCTCTCTGAGGTTGTTTCTTTTTCAGGATATTCTAAAGAGCGTTTCCAAATGTCCTTTCTCAGATTTCGCAGAAACAGTGATTTCAAACTGCTCAATCCAAACAATGTTTTAACTCTATGTGATGAATACAAACATCACAAAAGAGTTGCGCAAAAACCTTTTCTCTGATTTTCAATGAAAGATATTTTCTTGCCTCACTCAGTCCTCTGGATACCACTTACAATCCCTTCTCAGAAACCTCAGAGACAGACTTTCAAACTGGGAAATGTAGAGTAAGCTTTAACCCAGTGAAAAGAATGGACATGTCAGAGATCAGTTTCTTAGAGTGCTTCCTTGTGTTTTTTATTGGATGTCATTTCACTTTTTGCCATAGTCTTCAAAGTGCTCCGAATATCAGTCTTTTGGTTTGACAGGAACAGTGTTCAAACTGTGCCTTATGACAAGAAAGTTATTACTCCCTGAGTGGAATGCACACGACACCAAGCAGTTTCTCAGAAAGCTTCTCTCCAGTTTTTATCTGACTATATTTGCTATTTCACCATAGGCCTGAATATGATCCCAAATATCCCTTCGCAGATACATCCATGAGGGAGTTTTCAAGCTGTGTAATGTAAAGAATGCTTCATCTATGTGAGATGAATAAACATGGCAAAAAGCAGATTCACAGAAAGCTTCTTTCCAGTTTTTATCGGAAGATATTTACTTTTTCACCATAGTCCAGAATGTGCTCCTGAAGGTCCCTTCGTGGATCCGTCCATGACAGTTTCCGAGCTGCGTAATGTAAACAAAGCTTTTTATATGTGAGATGATTACACATATCACAGAGTAGTTTCCTAGAAAGCTTCTTTCCAGTTTTTGTCTGAGGGTATTTCCCTTTTCACCATCAGCAACAACATCCTCCCGAATATTATTTGGTACCTGTTTCTCCAAAAGAGTTTCCCCAATGCTGTAAGTGAAGAGAGGTATCACACTGTGACTGGAATGCACACATCAGAAAGCAGTTCCTCTGAAAGCTTCTCTCCAGTTTCGGTCTCAATATATTTCCTTTTTCACTGATAGAGTCAAAGTGCTCCAGAATATCCCGTCACACGTTAAACATACACAGGGTTAGAAAATTGCTCAATGAAAAGAGAGGCTTAACTGAGCAAGAGGAATTAAGATGACACAGAGTAGTTTCAGAGAAAGCTTCCTTCTGGATTTTAACTGAGGATATTTCTTTCTCCGTATTCTAAGGATCGTTCCCAAATGTCCTTCCTCAGATGCCACAAAAACAGTGATTTCAAGCTGATCTATACAAAGATTGCTATAATTTTATGAGACGAATACACACATCACAAAGCAGTTGCTCAGAATGTTTCTCTACAGGATTCATTGGAAGGCGTTTCCTTATTCACCACAAGCCTCTGGGCATCACTAAATATCCCTTCACAGATTCTTCAAAGACAGAGTTTCAAAACTGGGCAACATAGAGTAAGCATTAACTCTGTGAAGTGAATGCACATATTGGAGAGCAGATTCTTGGAATGCTTCTTCCTCGATTTTATTTCAGTGTATTTCACTGTTCGCCATAGTCCTCAATGTGCCCCAAAACATCACTTTTTCGGTTTCACAGGAACAGTGTTCTAACACTGCCTTGTGAGAAAAGAGGTATAAGTCTCTGAGTGGAATGCATACAACACAAAGTAGTTCCTCAGAAAGCTTCTATCCAGTTTTTATCTGAAGATATCTCCTCTTTCACCATAGGCCTGAATGTGCTCCTGAATGTCATTTTGTGGATCCATTCATGACGGAGTTTCCAAACTGTGTAATATAAGAAAAGTTTAACTATGTGAGATGAATAAGTATATCTAACACAGAACAGTTTCACAGAAATCTTCTTTCCAGTTTTTGTCTGAGGATATTTCCTTTTTCACCATATCCGTCCTTACCCTCCAGAATGTCTCTTGGTAGCTTTTACTCCAAAATTAATTTCGCAATCCTCTATGATAAGAAACGTATATTTCTGTGAGTGAAATGCTCATGTCACAGGTCAGCTCCACAGGAAGCTTCTCTCAATTTTCTATCTGAAGACGTTTCCTTTCTCACTGTAATCCTCAAATCCCTCCAGAGTATCCCTTCGCAGACTAAGCAATAACAGTGTTATGATACAGCTCAATGAAAAGAGAACCTTAACTCTGTGAGCAGAATTCACGTGACACAGAGCAGTTTCACAGAAAGCTTCCTTCTGGTTTCTCTCTGAGGTTATTACTTTTTCAGTATACTCTAAAGAGCGTTTCCAAATGTCCTTTCTCTGATTACACAGAAACAGTGATTTCAAACTGCTCCATCCAAAGAATGATTTAACATTATGAGATGAATGCAAACATCACAAAAGAGTTGTGCAGAAAGCTTCTCTCCGATTTTCGATGGAAGACATTTCCTTGCCTCACACAGGCCTCTGGTCTCCACTTACTATCTCTTCGCAGAACCCTCAAAGACTGACTTTCAAACTGGGAAATGTAGAATAAGCTTTAAACCTGTGAAAAGAATGGACATGTCAGAGAGCAGTTTCTTCTATTGCTTCTTTCAGTTTTTTCATGGTTGACATTTCACTTTTTGCCATAGTCTTCAATGTGCTCCGAATATCACTCTTTGTGTTTTCCAGGAACAGTGTTCAAACTGTGCCTTATGAGAAGAAACTTGTAACTCCCTGAGTGGAATGCACACATCCCTATGCAGTTTCTCAGAAAGCTTCTCTCCATTTTTTATCTATATTTCCTCCTTCACCATAGGCCTGAATGTGATCCCAAATATCTCTTTGTGGATCCATCCCCGAGGGAGTTTCCAATCTGCGTAGTGTAAAGAAACCTTCATCTAAGTGAGATGAATAAACATAACAAAAAGCAGATTCACAGGAAGATTCTTTCCAGTTTCTATCTGTAGATATTTCCTTTATTACCATAGTCCAGAATGTGCTCCTGAAGGTCCCTTCATGGATGTGTCCATGACAGATTCCAAGCTGCATAATGTAATGAAAGTTTATCTACGTTAGATGATTACACATATCACAGAGAAGCTTCCAAGATAGATTCTTTCCAGTTTTTGTCTGAGGCTATTTCCCATTTCACCATCAGCATCAACGTGCTCCTGAATATCCCTTGGTAGCTGTTTCTCCAAAAGGGTTTCCCGGACGCTGTATGAGAAGAGAGGTATAACACGGTGACTGGAATGCACACTTCACAAAGCAGTTCCTCGGAAAGCTTCTCTCCAGTTTCGGTCTGAACATATTGCCTTTTTCACCGTTATCCTCAAAGTGCTCCCGCATATCCCATCACACGCTATACATACACAGGGCTAGAAAACTGCTCAATGAAAAAAGAGGCTTATCTGAGTGAGAGGAATTGAAACGACACAGAGCATTTTCACAGAAAGCTTCCTTCTGGATTTTACCTGAGGATATTTCTTTCTCCATATTCTAAGGATCGTTCCCAAATTTACTTCCTCAGATTCCACAAAAACAGTAATTTCAAGGAGCTCAACCCAAAGAATGGTTTAACTCTAGGAAACAATTACACACATTGCAAAGCAGTTGCTCAGAAAGTTTCTCTGCAGGGTTCATCGGAAGACATTTCCTCACTCACCATAAGGCTCCGGACATCACTAAATATCCCTTCACAGATTCTTCAAAGACAGAGGTTCGAAACTAGGCAACATAGAGTAAGCATTAACTCTGAAGTGAATGCACATATCGGAGAGCAGATTCTTGGAATGCTTCTTCCTTGATTTTATTTCAGTATATTTCACTATTCGCCATAGTCCTGAATGCATTCTGAAATATCACTTTTTCAGTTTCACAGGAACAGTGCTCAAACACTGCCTTGTGAGAAAAGCGGTATAGCTCCCTGAGTGGAACGCATATATCACAAAGTAGTTTCTCAGAAAGCTTCTATCCAGTTTTAATCTGAAGATATCTCCTCCTTCACCATAGGGCTGAATGTGCTCCCGAATGTCCCTTCGTGGAACTGTGCATGATGGAGTTTCCAAACTGCATAATATAACTAAAGTTTTAACTATACGAGACGAATAAACATATCTAACACAAAGCAGTTTCACATATATATTCTTTCCAGTTTTAGTCTGAAGATATTTCCTTTTTCACCACAGTTGTGTCTATAATCCCGAATATCTCTTGGTAGCTTTTTCTCCAAAAGGGATTCCGGAATCCTCTAGGAGAAGAAAGGTATATTTCTGTGAGTGGAATGCACACGTCACAAAGCAGCTCCTCAGAAAGCTTCTCTCCAGTTTCTATCGGAAGACGTTTCTTTTCTCACCATAAGCCTCAAAGCCATCCAGAATATCCCTTCGCAGACTAAACAAAAACAATGTTGTGATACAGCTCAATGAAAAGCGAAGCTTAACTGTGTGAGTGGAATTCATGTGACACAGAGCAGTTTCACAGAAAGATTCCCTCTGGTTTCTCTCTGAGGTTAATTCTTTTTCACGATATTCTAAAGAGCGTTTCCAAATGTCCTTTCTCAGATTCCACAGAAACAGTGATTTCAAACGGCTCAATCCAAAGAATTATTTAATTCTATGAGATCAATACAAACATCACAAAAGAGTTCCACAGAAAACTTCTCTCCGATTATCGATTTAAGACATTTCCTTGCCTCACACAGGCCTCCAGTCACCACTTACTATCCCTCACAGAAACCTCAAATACCAACTTTCAAACAGGGAAATGTAGAGTAAGCTTTAATCCTGTGAAAAGAATGGATTTGTCAGAAAGCTGTTTCTTCGTGTGCTTCTTTCTGTTTTTTATTGGACGACATTTCACTTTTTGCCCTAGTCTTCAATGTGCTCTGAATATCACTCTGTTGGTTTTACAGGAACAGTGGTCATACTGTGCCTTTTGAGAAGAAAGTTATAACTCCCTGAGTGGAATGCACACATCACCAAGCAGTTTCTTAGAAAGCTTTCTTCCAGTTTTTATCTGAGTGTATTTCCTCTTTCACGATAGACCCGATGGTGATCTCAAATATCCCTTTGCGGATACATCCACGAGAGGGGATCCAAGCTGCGTAATGTAAAGAAAGTTTCATCTATGTGTGATGAATAAACATAGTAAAAAGCAGATTCACAGAAAACTTATTTCCAGTTTTTATCTGAAGACCTTTCCTTTTTCACCATAGTACGCAATGTGCTCCCGAAGGTCCCTTGGTGGATCCGTCCAGTACAGTTTCCAAGCTGCGTAATGTAAACAAAGCTTTATCTATGTGACATGATTACACACATCACAGAGTAGTTTCCTAGAAAGCTTCTTTCCAGGTTTTGTCTGGGGCTATTTCCCTTCTCACCATCGGCATCAACATGCTCCCGAATATCACCTGGTACGTGTTTCTCCAAAAGGGTTTCCCCGACGCTGTATGAGAAGAGAGGTCTAACACTGTGACTGAAATGCACACGTCACAAAGCAGTTCCTTGGAAAGCTTCTCTCCAGTTTTGGTCTCAACATATTTCCTTTTTCACCATTAGCCTCAAAGTGCTTCCGAATATCCCATCACACGCTAAACATACACAGGGCTAGAAAACTGCTCAATGAAAAGAGAGGCTTATCTGAGTGAGAGGAATTAAGATGACCCACAGCAGTTTTACAGAAAACTTCCTTCTGGATTTTACCTGAGGATATTTCTTTCTCCATATTCTATGGATCTTTACCAAATGTCCTTCCTCAGATTCCAGAAAAACAGTGATTTATAGCTGCTCAATTCAAAGAATGGTTTAACTCTAGGAGATGAATACACACATCGCAAAGCAGTAGCTCAAAACGTTTCTCTGCAGATTTCATCGGAAGATGTTTCCTCGCTCACCACAAGCCTCTGGGCGTCACTAAATATCCCTTCACAGATTCTTCAAAGACAGAGTTTCGAAACTGGACAACATAGAGTAAGCATTGATTCTGTGAAGTGAATGCATATATCAGAGAGCAGATTCTTGGAACGCTTCTTCCTCAATTTTATTTCAGTATATTTCACTATTCGCCATAGTCGTCATTGCGTTCCGAAATATCACTTTTTCGGTTTCACAGGAGCAGTTTTCAAACACTGCCTTGTGAAAAAAGAGGTTTAACTCCCTGAGTGTAATGTATACATCACAAGCTAGTTTCTCAGAAAACTTCTATCCAGGTTTTATCTAAAGATATCTCCTCTTTCAACGTAGGCTTGAATGTGCTCCCGAGTGTCCCTTCACAGATCTGTGAAAGACAGAGCTTCCAAACTGCATAATATAATTAAAGTTTTAACTATAGGATATGAATAAATATATCTAACACAAAAGAGTTTCACAGAGATCTTCTTTCCAGTTTTTGTCTGAGGATATTTCCTTCTTCACCATAGTCATCGCTATGCACCAGAATATCTCTTGGTAGCTTTTTCTCCAAAAGGGATTCTGGAATCCTCTCAGAGAAGAAAGGTATATTTCTGTGAGTGGAATGCACGCGTCCCAAAGCAGCTCCTCAGAAAGCTTCTCTCCAGTCTCTATCTGAAGACGTTTGCTTTCTCACTGAAGCTTCAAAGCCCTCCAGAATATCCCTTCACAGACTACACAAAAACAGTGTTATGATAGAGCTCAATGAAAAGAGAACCTTAACTCTGTGAGCAGAATTCACGTGACACAGAGCAGTTTCACAGAAAGCTTCCTTCTGGTTTCTCTCTGAGGTTATTTCTTTTTCAGGATATTCTAAAGAGCGTTTCCAAATGTCCTTTCTCAGATTCCACAGAAACAGTGATTTCAAACTGCTCAATCCAATGAATGATTTAACTGTATGACATCAATACAAATATCACAAAAGAGTTGTGCAGAAAGCTTCTCTCCGATTTTCGATGGAAGACATTTTCTTGCCTCACACAGGCCTCTGTTCGCCACTTACTATCCTTTTGCAGAACCCTCAAAAACCGACTTTCAAACTGGGAAATGTAGAGTAAGCTTCAACCCTGTGAAAAGAATGGACATGTCAGAGAGCCGTTTCTTCGAGTGCTTCTTTCTGTTTTTTATTGGACGTCATTTCACTTTTTGCCATGGACTTCAATGTGCTCGGAATATCACTCTTTTATTTCACAGGAACATTTTTCAAACTGTACCTTATTAAAAGAAAGTTATAACTCTCTGCGTGGAATGCACACATCACCAAGCAGTTTCTCAGAAAGCTTCTCTCCAGTTTTCATCTGACTATATTTCCTCTTTCACCATAGACCCGAATGTTATCCCAAATATCCCTTCGTGGATCCACCCACAAGAGAATTTCCAAGCTGCGTAATGTAAAGAAAGGTTCATCTATGTGAGATGAATAAACATAGCAAAAAACAGATTCACAGAAAGCTTCTTTCCAGTTTTTATCTGAAGATATTTCCTTTTTCACCATAGTCAAGAATGTGCTCCTGAAGGTCACTTCGTGGATCCGTCCAAGACAGCTTCCAAGCTGCGTAATATAAAGAAAAGCTTTATCTATATGAGATGATTACACATATCACAGAGGAGTTTCATGGAAAGTTTCTTTCCGGTTTTTGTCTGAGTCTATTTCCCTTTTCACCATCAGCATCACCATGCTCCCGAATATCACTTAGTACTTGTATCTCCAAAAGGGTTTCCCCGACGCTGTATGAGAAGAGAGGTATAACACTGTGACTGGAATGCACACTTCACAAAGCAGTTCCTTGGAAAGCTTCTCTCCAGTTTCGGTCTGAACATATTCCCTTTTTCACCATTAGCCTCAAAGTGCCTCTGAATATCCCATCACATGCTAAGCATACACAGGGGTAGAAAACTGCTCAGTGAAAAGGGAGACTTAACGGTGTGAGAGTAATTAAGATGACACAGAGCAGTTTCACAGAAAACTTCCTACTGGATTTTTCCTGAGGATATTTCTTCCTCCATATTCTAAGGATCGTTCCCAAATGTCCTTCCTCAGATTCCACTAAAACAGTGATTTCAAGCTGCTCAATCCAAAGAATGGTATAACTCTATGAGAAGAATATACACATCACAAAGCAGTTGCTCAGAAGTTTCTCTGCAGATTTCATTGAAAGAAGTTTCCTGGCTCACCACAGGCCTCCGTGCATGAATAAATATCCCTTCACAGATTCTTCAAAGAAAGAGTTTCAAAACTGGGCAACATAGAGGAAGCATTAACTCTGTGAAATGAATGCACATATCAGAGAGCAGATTCTTGGAACGCTTCTTCTTCGATGTTAGTTCAGTATATTTCACTAATCGCCATAGTCCTCAATGCGTTCGGAAATATCACTTTTTTGGTTTCACAGGAACAGAGTTCAAACAGAGACTTGTGAGAAAAGAGGTATAACTCTCTGAGTGGAATGCACACATCACAAAGTAGTTTCTCAGAAAGCTTCTATCCAGTTTTTATCTAAAGATATCTCCTCCTTCACAGTAGGCCAGAATGTGCTCCCAAATGTCTCTTTGTGGATATGTGCATGACGGAGTTTCCAAACTGCGTGATATAATAAAAGTTTTAACTATGGGAGATGAATAAATATCTCTAACACAAGGCAGTTTCACAGAAATCTTCTTTCCAGTTTTTGTCTGAGGATATTTCCTTTTTCACCATAGTCGTCGCTATACTCCTGAATATCTCTTGGTAGCTTTTTCCCCAAAAGGGATTCCAGAATACTCTAGGAGAAGAAACGTATATTTCTGTGAGTGGGATGCACCCGTCACAGAGCAGCTCCTCAGAAAGTTTCTCTCCAGTTTCTAGCTGAAGATGTTTCCTTTGTCACAGTAAGCCTCAAAGCAGGCCAGAGTATCACTTCGCAGAGTAAACAAAAACAGTCTTATGATACAGGTCAATGAAAAGGGAAACTTAACTGTGTGAGTGGAATTCACGTGACACAGAGCAACTTCACAGAAAGCTTCCTTCTGGTTTCTCTCTGAGGTTATTTCTTTTTCAGGATATTCTAAAGAGCATTTCCAAATGTCCTTTCTCAGATTCCACAGAAACAGTGATTCCAAGCTGCTCAATTCAAAGAATGATTTAACTCTATGAGATCAATTCAAACATCACAAAAAGTTGTGCAGAAAGCTTCTCTCTGATTTTCGATGGAAGACATTTCCATACTTCACACAGGCCTCCAGTCACCACTTACGATCCCTTCACAAAAGCCTCAAAGACAGACTTGCAAACTAAGAAATGTAGAGTAAGCTTTAACCCTGTGAAAAGAATGGACATTTGAGAGCAGTTTCTTCGAGTCCTTCTTTCTGTTTTTTCTTGGACGCCATTTCACTTTTTGCCATAGTCTTCAAAGTGCTTGGAATATCACTCTTTTGGTTTCACTGGAATAGTGTTCAAACTGTGCCTTATGAGAAGAAAGTTATAACTCCCTGAGTAGAATGCACACATTACCAAGCATTTTCTCAGAAAGCTTCCCTCTAGTTTTTATCTGACTATATTCGTTATTTCTCCATAGTTCAGAATGTGGTCCCAAATATCCCTTTGTGGATCCATCCACGAGGGAGTTTTCAAACTGTGTAATGTAAAGAAAGCTTCATCTATGTAAGATGAACAAACATAGCAAAAAGCAGATTCACAGATAGCTTCTTTCCAGTTCTTATCTGAAGATATTTACTTTTTCACCATAGTTCTGAATGTGCTCCCGAGGGTCCCTTCGTAGATCCGTCCATGACAGTTTCCAAGCTGCGTAATGTAAAGAAAGCTTTATCAATGAGAGATGATTACATGTATCACAGAGTTGTTTCGTAGAAAGCTAATTTTCAGTTTCTGTCTGAGGCTATTTCCCTGTTCACCATCAGCATCAACATGCTCCCGAATATCACTTGATATCTGTTTTTCCAAAAGAGTTTCCTTGACACTGTATGAGAAGAGAGGTATCACAGTGTGACTGGAATGCACATGTCACAAAGCAGTTCCTCGGAAAGCTTCTACCCAGTTTCGGTCTGAACATACTTCCTTTTTCACTGTTAGCCTCAAAGTGCTCCCGAATATCCCATCACATGCTAAACATACACAGGGCTAGAAAACTGCTCAATGAAAAGAGAGGCTTATCTGTGTGAGAGGAATTAAGACAACACAGAGCAGCTTCACAGAAAGCTTCCTTCTGGATTTTACCTGAGGATATTTCTTTCTCCATATTCTAAGGATCGTTCCCAAATATCCTTCCTCACATTCCACAAAAGCAATGATTTCAAGCTGCGAAATCCAAAGAACGGTTTAACTCTATGAGACGAATATACACATTGCAAAGCAGTTGCTTGGAAAGTTTCTCTGCACGTTTCATCAGAAGACATTTCCTTGCTCACCACAGGCCCCCAGGAATCAATAAATATCACTTCACAGATTGTTCAACGACAGAGTTTCAAAACTGAGCAACATAAAGTAAGCATTAACTCTGTGAAGAGAATGCACATATCAGAGAGCAGATTCTTGGAATGCTTCTTCCTCGATTTTATGTCAGTGTATTTCACTACTCGCCGTAGTCCTCAATGCATTCCGAAATATCACTTTTTCGGTTTCACAGGAACAGTTTTCAAACGCTGCCTTGTGTGAAAAGAGGTATAACTCCCTGAATGGAATGCATACATCACAAAGTAGTTTCTCAGAAAGCTTCTATCCAGTTTTTATCTGAAGATATCTCCTCTGTCACCATAGGCCTGAATGTGTTCCCCAATGTCCCTTCACAGTTCTGTGAATGATGGAGTTTCTAAATTGAGTAATATAATTAAAGTTTTAAGTATGCAAGACGAATGAATAAATCTAACACAAAGCAGTTTCACAAAAATCTTCTTTCCACTTTTTTTCTGAGGCTATTTCCCTTTTCACCATCGGCATCAACATGCTCCCGAATATCACTTGGTACCTGTTTCTCCAAAAGGGTTTCCCCGACGCTCTATGAGAAGAGAGGTATAACACTGTGACTCGAATGCACTGGTCACAAAGCAGGTTCTCAGAAAGTTTCTCTCCAGTGTCAATCTGAACATATTTAATTTTTCACGGTTAGCCTCAAAGTGCTCCTGAATATCTCATCACGCATTAAACATACACAGGGCTACAAAACTGCTCAATGAAAAGAGAGGCTTATCAGAGAGGAATTAAGTCGACACAGAGCAGTTTCACAGCAAGATTCCTTCTGGATTTTACCTGAGGATATTTCTTTCTCCATATTCTGAGGATCGTTCCCAAATGTCCTTCCTCAGATTCCACAAAAACAGTGATTTCAAGCTGCTCAATCCAAAGAATGGTTTAACTCAATGAGACGAATACACACATTGCAAAACAGTTGCTCAGAACGTTTCTGGGCAGGTTTCATTGAAAGACGTTTCCTCGCTCACCACAGGCCTCTGGGGGTCAATAAGTTTCCCTTCACAGATTCTTGAAAGACACAGTTTCAAAACTGGGGAACATAGAGTAAGCATTAACTCCCTGTAGTGAATGCACATATCAGAGATCAGATTCTTGGAACGCTTCTTTCTCGATTTTATTTCAGTATATTTCACTATTTGCCATAGTCCTTAATGCGTTCCAAAATATCACTTTTTCAGTTTCACAGGAACAGTGTTCAAACACTGCCTTGTGAGAAAAGAGGTATAACTCCCTGAGTGGAATGCATACATCACAAAGTAGTTTCTCAGAAAGCTTCTATCCAGTTTTTATCTGAAGATATCTCCTCTTTCACTGTAGTCCTGAATGTGCTCCCGAAAGTTCTTTCACAGATCTGAGCATGACAGTTTCCAAACTGCGTAATATAATTAATGTTTTAACTATGCAAAATGAATAAATATATTAACACAAAGCACTTTCACAGAAATCTTCTTTCCAGTGTTTGTCTGAGGATATTTTCTTTTTCTCCATACTCGCTGCTATACTCCCGAATATTTCTTGGCAGATTTTTTCCCCAAAACGGATTCCGGAGTCCTCTAGGAGAAGAAAGGTATATTTCTGTGAGTGGAAAGCACACGTCACAAAGCAGATCATTAGAACGCTTCTCTCCAGTTTCTATCTGAAGACGTTCCCTTTCTCTCCGTAAGTCTCAAAGCCCTCCAGTATATACCTTCAGAGACTAAACAAAAACAGTGTTATGATACAGCTCAATGAAAAGAGATGCTTAACTGTGTCAGCGGAATTTAGGTGACACAGATCAGTTTCACAGAACGCTTCCTTCTGGTTTCTTTCTGAGGTTATTTTTAATTTCAGGATATTCTAAAGAGTGTTTCCAAATGTCCTTTCTCTGATTCCACAGAAAGAGTGATTTAAAACTGCTAAATCCAGTGAAAGGTTTAACGCTATGTGATGAATACCAACATCACAAAAGGGTTGTGCAGAAAGCTCGTCTCTGATTTTTGATGGAAGACATTTCCTTGCCTCACACAGGCCTCTGGTCGCCACTTACTATCCCTTCGCAGAACCCTCAAAGACCGACTTTCAAACTGGGAAATGCAGAGAAACATTTAACCCTGTGAAAAGAATGGACATGTCAGAGATCAGTTTCTTCGAGTGCTTCTTTCTGTTTTTTATTGGACGGCATTTCACTTTTTGCCATAGTCTTCAATGTGCTCCGAATATCACTCTTTTGGTTTTACAGGAACAGTGTTCAAACTGTGCCTTATGAGAGGAAAGTTATAACTCCCTGAGTGGAATGCACACATCAGCAAGCAGTTTCTCAGAAAGCTTCTCTCCAGTTTTTATCTGACTATATTTCTCAATTCACCATAGGCCTGAATGTGATCCAAAACATCCCTTCGCAGATCCATCCACGATGGAATTTCCAAGCTGCGTAATGTAAAAAAGCTTCATCTATGTGAGATGAATAAACATATCAAAATCAGATTCACAGAAAGCTTCTTTCCAGTTTTTATATGAAGATATTTCGTTTTTCACCATTCTCCTGAATGTGCTCTCAAAGGTCCCTTCGTGGATCCGTCAATGACAGGTTCGAAGCTGCGTAATGTAAAGAAAGCTTTATCCATGTGAGATGATTACACATATCACAGAGTAATTTTATAGAAATTCTCTTTCTGGCTTTTGTCTGAGGCTATTTCCCTTTTCACCATCGGCATCAACATGCTCCCGAATATCACTTGGTACCTGTTTCTCCAAAAGAGTTTCCCCAACGCCGGTTGAGAAGAGAGGTATAGCACTGTGACTGGAATGCACACGTAACAAAGCAGTTCCTTGGAAAGCTTCTCTCCAGTTTCGGTATGAACATACTTCCTTTTTCAACGTTAGCCTCAAGGTGCTCCCAATTATCCCATCACACGCTAAACATACACAGGGCTAGAAAACTGCTCAATGAAAAGAGAGGCTTATCGGACTGAGAGGAATTAAGACGACACAGAACAGTTTCACAGAAATCTTCCTTCTGGATTTTACCTGAGGATACTTCTTTCTCCATATTCTAAGGATCGTTCCCAAATTTACTTCCTCAGATTCCAGAAAAACAGTGATTTCAAGCTGCTCAATCCAAAGAATGGTTTAACACCAGGAGACAAATACACACATCGCAAATCAGTTGCTCAGAACGTTTCTCTGCAGGTTTCATCAGATGGCGTTTCCTCGCTCACAACAAGCCTCCGGGCATCACTAAATATCCCTTAACAAGTTCTTCAAAGACAGAGTTTCCAAACTGGGCAACGTATAGTAAGCATTAAGTCTGTGAAGTGAATGCACATCTCAGAGAGCAGATTCTTGGAACGCTTCTTCCTCGATTTTATTTCAGTATATTTCACTATTCGCCATAGTCCTCAATGCCTTCCAAAATATAACTTTTTTGGTTTCACAGGAACAGTGTTCAAACACTGCCTTGTGAGAAAAGAGGTAAACACCCTGAGTGGAATGCATACATCGCAAAGTAGTTTCTCAGAAAGCTTCTATCCAGTTTTTATCTGAAGATATCTCCTCTTTCACCATAGGACTGAGTGTGCCCCCGAATGTCCCTTCACGGAACTGTGCATGATTGAGTTTCCAAACTGCGTAATATAATTAAAGTTTAACTATGCAAGATGAATAAATATATCTAACACAAATCAGTTTCACAGAAATGTTCTTTCCAGTTTTTGTCTGAGGATATTTCCTTCATCATAGTCGTCGCTATACTCCAGAATATCTCTTGGTAGCTTTTTCTCCAAAAGGGATTCCGGAATACTCTAGGAGAAGAAAGGTATATTTCTTTGAGTGGTATGCAGACATTACAAAGCAGCTCTTCAGAAAGCTTCTCTCCAGTTTCAACCTAAAGGCGTTTCCTTTCTCACCGTAAGCCTTAAAGCCCTGCAGAATATCCCTTTCCAGAATAAACAAAAACAGTGATATGATACAGCTCAATGAAAAGTGCAGCTTAACTATGTGAGCAGAATTGACGTGACACAGAGCAGTTTCACAGAAAGCTTCCTTCTGGTATCTCTCTGTGGTTATTTCTTTTTCAGGATATTCTAAAGAGCGTTTCCAAATGTCCTTTTTGAGATTTTACAGAAATAGTGATTTCAAACTGCTCATTCCAAAGAATCATTTAACGCTATGACATGAAAACAATCATCACAAAAGAGTTCTCCAGAAAGCTTCTCTCCAATTTTCGATGGAGGACATTTTCTTGCTAGACACAGGCCTCCGGTCACCACTTACTATCCCATCGCAGAAAACTCAAAGACCGACTTTCAAACCGGGAAATGTAGAGTAAGCTTTAACCCTGTGAAAAGAATGGACATGTCAGAGAGCAGTTTCTTCGAGTCCTTATTTCAATTTTTTTATTGGACAACATTTCACGTTTTGCCATAGTCCTCAATGTGCTCTGAATATCACTCTTTTGTTTTTAAAGGAACAGTGGTCACACTGTGCCTTTTGAGAAGAAAGTTAGAACTCCCTGAGTGGAATGCACACATCACCAAGCAGTTTCTTAGAAAGCTTCCTTCCAGTTTTTACCTGACTGTATTTCCTTTATCACCATAGGCCTGAAGTTGATCTAAAATATCCCTTCGTGGATCCATCCACGGGAGAGATTCCAAGCTGCGTAATGTAAAGAAAGCTTCATCTATGTGTGATGAATAAACAGCAAAAAGCAGATTCTCAGAAAGCTTCTTTCCAGTTTTTATCTGAAGACACTTCCTTTTTCACCATAGTCCACAATGTGCTCCCGACGTTCCTTTAGTGGATCCGTCCAGGACAGTTTCCAAGCTGCATAATGTAAAGAAAGCTTTATGTATGTGAGATGATTACACATATCACAGAGTAGTTTCCTAGGAAGCTTCTTTGCAGTTTTTGTCTGAGGCTATTTCCCTTTTCAACATCCGCATCAACATGCTCCGGAATATCACCTGGTACGTGTTTCTCCAAAAGGGTTCCCCCGATGCTATATGAGAAGAGAGGCATAACACTGTGACTGGAATTCACATGTCACAAAGCAGTTCCTCAGAAAGCTTCTCTCCAGGTTCGGTCTGAACATATTTTCTTTTTCACCGTTAGTCTCAAAGTGCTCCCGAATATCCCATCACACGCTCAACATACACAGGGCTGGACAATTGCTCAATGAATAGAGAGCCTTATCTGAGTGAGAGGAATTAAGACAACACAGAGCAGTTTCACAGAAAGCTTGCTTCTGGATTTTATCTGAGGATATTTGTTTCTCCATATTCTATGGATCGTTCCTAAATGTCCTTCTGCAGATTCAACAAAAACAGTGATTTCAAGCTGCGCAATTCAAAGAAGGGTTTACCTCTAGGAGATGAATACACACGTCCCAAAGCAGTAGCTCAAAACGTTTCTCTGCAGGTTTTTATTGGACAATATTTCACTTTTTGCCATAGTCTTCAATGTGCTCCGAATATCACTCTTTTGGTTTTACAGGAACAATGGTCAACCTGTGCCTTATGAGAAGAAAGTTATAACTCCCTGAGTGGAATGCACACATCACCGAACAGTTTCTCAGAAAGCTTATCTTCAGTTTTTATCTGACTGTATTTCCTCTTTCACCATAGGCCCGATTGTGATCCCAAGTATTCCTTCGCGGATCCATCCATGAGGGACTTTCCAAGCAGCGTAATGTAAAGAAAGCTTCATCTATGTGAGATGAGTTAACATAGCAAAAAGCAGATTCACAGAAAGCTTCTCTCCTGTTTTTACCTGAAGATATGTCCTTTTTCACCATAGTCCAGAATGTACTCCCGAAGGTCCCTTCGTGGATCCGTCCATGACAGTGTCCAAGCTGTGTAATGTAAAGAAAGCTTTATATATTTGAGATGATTACACATATCAGAGAGTACTTTCCTAGAAAGCTTCTTTAAACTTTTTGTCTGAGGCTATTTCCCTTTTCACCATCGGCATCATCATGCTCCTGAATGTCACTTGGTAGCTGTTTCTCCAAAAGGGTTTCCCCCACGCTGTTTGAGAAAAGAGGTATAACACTGTGACTAGAATGCACACGTCACAAAGCAGTTCCTCAGAAATATTCTCTCCAGTTTTGATCTGATCATGTTTCCTTTTTCACCATTAGCTTCAAAGTGCTCCTGAATATCCCATCACACGCTAAGCATACACAGGGCTAGAAAACTGGTCAATGAAAACGGAGGCTTATCTGAGTGAGAGGAATTAAGACAACACAGAGCAGCTTCAGAGAACGCTTCATTCTGGATTTTACGTGAGAATATTTCTTTCTCCATATTCTAAGAATCATTCCTAAATGTCCTTCCTCAGATTCCACAAAAACAGTGATTTCCAACTGCTCAATCCAAAGAATGGTTTAACTCCAGGAGACGAATACACACATCACAAAGCAGTTGTTCAGAACGTCTCTCTGCAGGTTTCATCGGTAGTCATTTCCTCATTCACCACAAGCCTCCGGGCATCACTAAATATCCCTTCACAGATTCTTCAAAGACACAGTTTGGAAAATGGGCAACGAACAGTAAGCATTAACTCTGTGAAGTGAATGCACATATCAGAGAGCAGATTCTTGGAACGCTTCTTCCTCGATTTTATTGCAATATATTTCACTATCCGACATAGTCCTCAATGCGTTCCGAAATATCACTTTTTCTGTTTCACAGGAACAGTGTTCAAACACTTCCTTGTGAGTAAAGAGATATAATTCCCTGAGTGGAATGCATACATCACAAAGTAGTTTCTCAGAAAGCTTCTATCCAGTTTTTATCTGAAGATATCTCCTCTTTCACCATAGGCCTGAATGAGCTCCCGAATGTCCCTTCATGGATCTGTGCCTGGCGGACTTTCCAAACTGCATAATATAATTAAAGTTTTAACTATACGAGATGAATAAATATATCTAACAGAAGGCAGTTTCACAGAAATCTTCTTTCCAGTTTTTTTCTGAGGATATTTCCTTTTTCACCATAGTCATCGCGATACTCTCGAATATCTCTTGGTAGCTTTTTCTCCAAAAGGGATTCCAGAATCCTCTAGGAAAAGAAAGGTATATTTCTGTGAGTCGAATGCACACGTCACAAACTAGCTCCTCAGAAAGCTTCTCCCCAGTTTCTATCTGAAGACGTTTCTTTTCTCACCGTAAACCTCAAAGCCCTCCAGAATATCCCTTCGCAGACTAAACAAAAACAGTGTTATGATACAGCTCAATGAAAAGAGAAGCTTAAATGTGTTAGCGAAATTCACGTGACACAGAGCAGTTTCACAGAGAGCTTCCTTCTGGTTTCTCTCTTAGGTTATTTCTTTTTCAGGATATTCTAAGGAGCGTTTCCAAATGTACTTTCTCAGATTCCACAGAAACAGTGATTTCAAACTGCTCAATCCAAAGAATGATTTAACTCTATGAGATGAATACAAACATCACAAAAGAGTTGTGCAGAAAGCTTATTTCCGATTTTCGATGGAAGACATTTCCTTGCCTCACAGCCCTCCGGTCGCCACTTAGAATCCCTTTGCCAAACCCTAAAAGACCGACTTTCAAGCTGGGAAATGTAGGGTAAGCTTTAACCCTGTGAAAAGAATGGACATTTCAGAGAGCAGTTTCTTCGAGTGCTTCTTTCTGTTTTTTATTGGATGACATTTCACTTTTTGCCTTAGTCTTCAAACTGCTCTGAGTATCATTCTTTTGGTTTTACAGGACAGTGTTCAATCTGTGCCTTATGAGAAGAAATTTAAAACTCCCCGAGTGGAATGCACACCTCACCAAGCAGTTTCTCAGAAAGCTTCTCTCCAGTTTTTATTTGACTATATTTCCTATTTCACCATAGGCTCGAATGTGATCCCAAATATCCCTTCACGGATCCATCCACGTGGGAGTTTCCAACTTACATATTGTAAAGAAAGCTCCATCTATGTGAGATGAGTAAACATAGCAAAAAGCAGGTTCACATTAAGCCTCTTTCCAGTTTTTATCTGAAGATATTTCTTTTTTCACCAGAGTCCAGAATGTGCTCCCAAAGGTCCCTTCGTGGATCCGTCCATGACACTTTCCGAGCTGCCTAATGTAAAGAAAGATTTATCTATGTGAGATGATTACACATATCACCGAGTAGTTTCCTAGAAATGTTCTTTCTAGTTTTTGTCTGAGGCTATTTCACTTTTCACCATCGGGATCAACATGCTCCAGAACATCACTTGGTACCTGTTTCTCCAAAAGAGTTTCCCTGACGCTGTATGGGAAGAGAGGTACAACACTGTGACTGGAATGCACACATCACAAAGCAGTTCCTTGAAAAGCTTCTCTCCAGTTTCCGTCTGAACATATTCCTTTTTCACCGTTAGCCTCAAAGTGCTCCCGAATATCGCATCACATGCTAAACATGCACAGGGCTACAAAACGGCTCAATGAAAAGAGTGGCTTATCTGAGATAGAGGAATTAAGCCGACAGAGAGTAGTTTCACAGAAAGCTTCCTTCTGGGTTTTACCTCCGGATATTTGTTTCTCCATATTCTAAGGATCGTTCCCAAATGTCCTTCCTTAGATTCCACAAAAACCGTGATTTCAAGCTGCTCATCCAAAGAATGGTTTAACTCTAGGAGACTAATATGCCCATCACAAAGGAGTTGCTCAGAACGTTTCTCTGCAGGTTTCATCGTAAGACATTTCCTTGCTCACCACAAGCCTCCGAGCGTCATTAAATATCCCTTCACAAATTCTTCAAAGACAGTTTCGCAACTGGGCAACATATAATAAGCATTAAATCTGTGAAGTGAATGCACATATCAGAGAGCAGATTCTTGGAACGCTTCTTCCTCGATTTTTTTTTAGTATATTTCACAATTCGCCATAGTCCTCAATGCGTTCCGAAATATCACTTTTCCGTTTTCACAGGAACGGTGTTCAAACACTGCCTTCTGAGAAAAGAGGTATAACTCCCTGAGTGGAATGCATACATCACAAAGTAGTTTCTCAGAAAGCTTCTATTCAGTTTTTATCTGAAGATATTTCTTTTTTCACCAGAGTCCAGAATGTGCTCCCAAAGGTCCCTTCGTGGATCCGTCCATGACACTTTCCGAGCTGCCTAATGTAAAGAAAGATTTATCTATGTGAGATGATTACACATATCACCGAGTAGTTTCCTAGAAATGTTCTTTCTAGTTTTTGTCTGAGGCTATTTCACTTTTCACCATCGGGATCAACATGCTCCAGAACATCACTTGGTACCTGTTTCTCCAAAAGAGTTTCCCTGACGCTGTATGGGAAGAGAGGTACAACACTGTGACTGGAATGCACACATCACAAAGCAGTTCCTTGAAAAGCTTCTCTCCAGTTTCCGTCTGAACATATTTCCTTTTTCACCGTTAGCCTCAAGTGCTCCCGAATATCGCATCACATGCTAAACATGCACAGGGCTACAAAACGGCTCAATGAAAAGAGTGGCTTATCTGAGATAGAGGAATTAAGCCGACAGAGAGTAGTTTCACAGAAAGCTTCCTTCTGGGTTTTACCTCCGGATATTGTTTCTCCATATTCTAAGGATCGTTCCCAAATGTCCTTCCTTAGATTCCACAAAAACCGTGATTTCAAGCTGCTCAATCCAAAGAATGGTTTAACTCTAGGAGACTAATATGCCCATCACAAAGGAGTTGCTCAGAACGTTTCTCTGCAGGTTTCATCGTAAGACATTTCCTTGCTCACCACAAGCCTCCGAGCGTCATTAAATATCCCTTCACAAATTCTTCAAAGACAGTTTCGCAACTGGGCAACATATAATAAGCATTAACTCTGTGAAGTGAATGCACATATCAGAGAGCAGATTCTTGGAACGCTTCTTCCTCGATTTTATTTCAGTATATTTCACTATTTGCCATAGTCCTCAATGCGTTCCGAAATATCACTTTTTCGGTTTCACAGGAACAGTGTTCAAACACTGCCTTGTGAGAAAAGAGGTATAACTCCCTAAGTGGAATGCGTACATCACAAAGTAGTTTCTCAGAAAGCTTCTATTCAGTTTTTATCTGAAGATCTCTCCTCTTTCACCATAGGCCTGAATGTGCCCCCGAACGTCCCTTCGCGGCCTGTGCATGATGGAGTTTCCAAACTGCATAATATAACCAAAGTTTTAATATACGAGATTAATAAATATATCTAAAACAAAGCATTTTCATAGAAATTTTCTTTCCATTTTTTGTCTGAGGCTATTTCCTGTTTCACTGTAGCCTTCCTTATACTCCCTAGTGTCTGTTTTGTAGTTTTTTCTCCTAAAGGGATTACGGAATCCTCTAGGAGAAGAAAGGTATATTTCTGTGAGTGGAATGCACACGTCATAAAGCAGTTTCTCAGAAAGCTTCTCTCCAGTTTCTATCTGAAGGCGTTTCCTTTCTCACCATAAGCCTCAAAGCCCACCAGAATATCCCTTTGCAGACTAAACAAAAACAGTGATACGATACAGCTCAATTAAAAGAGAAGCTTAATTCTGTGAGTGGAATTCATGTGACACAGGGCAGTTTCACAGGAAGCTTCCTTCTGGTTTCTCTATGAGGTTATTTCTTTTTCAGGATATTCTAAAAAGCGTTTCCAAATGTACTTTCTCAGATTCCACAGAAACAGTGATTACAAACTGCCCAATCCAAACAATGATTTAACTCTATGAGATGAATACAAACATCACAAAAGAGTTGCTCAGGAAGCTTCTCTCCGATTTTCGATGGAAAACATTTCTTTGCCTTACACACACAGGCCTCCGGTTGCCACTTACTATCCCTTCACAGAACCCTCAAAGACCTACTTTCAAACTAGGAAATGTAGAGTAAGATTTAACCCTGTGAAAAGAATGGACATGTCAGAGAGCAGTTTCTTCGAGTGCTTCTTCCTGTTTTTTATTGGACGTTATTTCACCTTTTGCCATAGTCTTCAATATGCTCTGAATATCACCCTTTTGGATTACAGGAACAGTGTTCAAACTGTTCCTTACGAGAAGAAAGTTGTTTCTCCGTGAGTGGAATGCTCACATCGCCAAACAGTTTCTCAGAAAGCTTCTCTCCAGTTTTTATCTGACCATAATTCCTATTTCACCACAGGCCAGAATGTGATTCCAAATATCCCTTCGCGGATCCATCCATGAGGGGTTTTCAAGCTGCATAATGTAAAGAAAGCATCATCTATGTGAGATGAATAAACATGGCAAAAAGCTCATTCACAGAAAGCTTCTTTCCAGTTTTCGTCGTAAGATATTTCCTTTTTCAACATAGTCCAGAATGTCCTCCCGAAGGTCCCTTCGTGGATCCGTCCATTACATTTTCCAAGCTGCGTAATGTAAAGAAAGCTTTATCTTCGTGAGATGATTACACATATCACAGAGTAGTTTCATAGAAAGCTGCTTTCCATTTTTTCTGAGGCTATTTCTCTTTTCACCATTGGCAACAACATGCTCCCGAATATCACTTGGTACCTGTTTCTCCAAAAGGGTTTCCGTGACGCTGTATAAGAAGAGAGGTATAACACTGTGACTGGAATGCACACGTCACAAAACAGCTCCTCAGAAAGCTTCTTTCCAGTTTCTATTTGATTTCGTTTCCTATCTGACTGTAAGCCTCAAAGCGCTCCTGAATATCCCTTCGCAGACTAAACAAAAACAGTGTTATGATACAGCACAATGAAAAGAGAAGCTTAACTGTGTGAGCGGAATTGACGTGACAAAGAGCACTTTCACAGAAAGTTTCCTTCTGGCTTCAGTCTCAAGTTATTTCTTTTTCAAGATATTCTAAAGAGCGTTTCCAAATGTCCTTTCTCAGATTCCACAGAAACAGTGATTTCAAACTGTTCAATCCAAAGAATGATTTAACTCCATGAGATGAATACAAACATCTCAAAAGAGTTGTGCAGAATGCTTATCTCCAATTTTCGATGAAAGACATTTCCTTCCCTCACACAGGCCTCTGATTGCCACTTACGATCCCTTCGCACAACCCTCAAACACCAACTTTCAAACTGGGAAATGTAGAGTAAGCTTTAACCCAGTGAAAAGAATGGACATGTCAGAGAGCAGTTTCTTTGAGTGCTCCTTTCTGTTTTTTATTGGACGATATTTCACTTTTTGCCATAGTCTTCAATGTGCTCCGAATACCACTCTTTTGGTTTTAGAGGAACAGTGATAAAACTGTGCCTTATGAGAAGAAAGTTATAACTCCCTGAGTGGAATGCACACATCACCAAGCAGTTTCTCAAAATTCTCTCCAATTTTTATCTCAATATATTTCCTATTTCACCATAGGCCCGAATGTGATCTGAAATTTCCCTTCGCGGATCCATCCATGAGGGAGTTTCCAAGCTGAGTATTGTAAAGAAAACTTCATCTATGTGACATGAATAAACATAGCAAAAAGTAGGTTCACAAAAAGCTTCTTTCAAGATTTTATGTGAAGATATTTCCTTATTCACCATAGTAGAGAATGTGCTCAGGAAAGTCCCTTCGTGGTTCCATCCATGACAGTTTCCAAGCTGCGTAATGTAAAGAAAGCTTTATGTATGTGAGATGATTACACATATCACAGAGTAGTTTCCAAGAGAGCTTCTTTCCAGTTTTTGTCTGAGGCAATTTCCCTTTTCACCATCGGCATCAACATGCTGCCCAATACACCTTGGTACCTGTTTCTCCAAAAGGGTTTATTCGATGCTGTATGAGAAGAGAGGTATGACATTGTGAGCAGAATGAACACGTCACAAAGCATTTCCTTGGAAAGCTTCTCTCCAGTTTCGGTCTGAAAATATTTCCTTTTACACCGTTAGCCTAAAAGTGCTCCCGAATATCCCATCACACGTTAAACATACACAGTGCTAGAAAACTGTTCAATGAAAAGAGAGGCTTATCTGAGTGAGAGAAATTAAGATGATACAGAGCAATTTCACAGAAAGCTTCCTTCTGGATTTTACCTGAGGATATTTCTTTCTCCATATTCTCAGGATTCTTCCCAAATGTCCTTCCTCAGATTCCACAAATACAGTGATTTCAAGCTGCTCAATCCAAAGAATGCTTTAACTCTAGGAGACGAATACACACATCGCATAGCAGTTGCTCAGAGCGTTTCTCTTCAGGTTTCATCGGAAGACATTTCCTCACTCACCATAAGCCTCTGCGTGTCAATAAATATCCCGTCACAGTTTCTTCAAAGACAGATTTCTAAACAGGGCAACATAGAGCAAGAATAAACTCTTTGAAGTGAATGCACATATCAGAGAGCAGATTCTTGGAAAGCTTCCTCCTCGATTTTATTTCAGAATATTTCACTACTCGCCATAGTCCTCAATGCGTTCTGACATATCACTTTTTCGGTTTCACAGGAACAGTGTTCAAACACTGCCTTGTGAGAAAAGAGGTATAACTCCCTGAGTGGAATGCACATATCACAAAGTAGTTTCTCAAAAAGCTTCTATCCAGTTTTTATCTGAAGATATATCCTCTTTCACTGTAGGCCTGAATATGCTCCCGAACGCACCTTCGCAGATCTGTGCATGACGGAGTTTCCAAACTGCACAATATAATTCAAGTTTTAAGTATGCGAGACGAATAAATATATCTAACACAAAGCTGTTTCACAGAAATCTTCTTTCCAGTTTTTGTCCGAGGATATTTCCTTTTTCACCATAGTCATCGCTGTACTCCTGAATATCTCTTGGTAGCGTTTTCTCCAAAAGGGATCCCGGAATCCTCTTGGAGAAGAAAGGTGTATTTCTGTGAGTGGAATGAACACGTCAAAAAGCAGCTCCTCAAAAAGCTTCTCTCCAGTTTCTATCTGAATTCGTTTCCTATCTCACCATAGGCCTCAAAGGGCTCCTGAATATCCCTTCGAATATTAAACAAAAAATTGTGTTATGATACAACACAATGAAAAGAGAAGCTTAACTATGTGACTGGAATTTACGTGACACAGAGCAGTTTCACAGAAAGCTTCCTTATGGTTTCTCTCTTAGGTTATTTCTTTTTCAGGATATTCTAAAGAGCGTTTCCAAATGTTCTTTCTCAGATTCCACAGAAACAGTGATTTCGAACTGTTTAATCCAAAGAATGATTTAACTCTATGAGATGAATACAAACATCTCAAAAGAGTTGCACAGAAATATTTTCACCAATTATCTATGAAAGACATTTCCTTCCCTCACACAGGCCTCCGGTCGCAACTTACGATCCCCTCTCACAACCCTCCATCACTGACTTTCAAACTGGGAAATGTAGAGTAAGCTTTAACCCTGTGAAAAGAATGGACATGCCACACAGCAGTTTCTTCGAGTGCTTCTTTCTGTTTTTTATTGGACGATATTTCACTTTTTGCCATAGTCTTCAATGTGCTCCGAATATCACTCTTTTGGTTTTACAGGAACAGTGTTCAAACTGTGCCTTATGAGAATAAAGTTATAACTCCCTGAGTGGAATGCACACATCACCAAGCAGTTTCTCAGAAAGCTTCTCTCCAGTTTTTATCTCACTATATTTCCTATTTCACCATATGCCCGAATGTGATCCCAAATATCCCTTCGCGGATCCATCCATGAGGGAGTTTCCAAGCTGCGTATTTTAAAGAAAGCTTCATCTATGTGAGATGAATAAACATACCAAAAAGCAGGTTCACAGAAAGCTTTTTTCCAGTTTTTATCTGAAGATATTTCCTTTTTCACCATAGTCCAGAATGTGCTCCAGAAGATCCCTTCGTGGATCCGTCAATGACAGTTTCCAAGCTGTGTAATGTTAAGAAAACTTTATCTATGTGAGATGATTAAACATATCACAGAGTAGTTTCATGGAAAGCTTCTTTTCAGTTTTTGTCTGAGGCTATTTCCCTTTTCACCATCGGCGTCAACATGCTCCCGAATGTCACTTGGTACCTGTTTCTTCAAAAGGGTTTGGGCGACGCTGTATGAGAAGAGAGGTATCACACTGTGACTGCAATGCACACGTTACAAAGCAGTTCCTCTGAAAGTTTCTCTCCAGTTTCGGTCTGAACATATTTCCTTTTCCACTGTGAGCCTCACAGTGCTCCTGAATATCCCATCACATGCTAAACATACACAGGGCTAGAAAACTGCTCAATGAAAAGAGAGGCTGAAGAGAGTGAGAGTAATTAAGATGACAGAGAGCAGTTTCACAGAAACCTTCCTACTGGATTTCTTTTGAGGATATCTCTTTCTCCATATTCTAAGGATCGTTCCCAAATGTCCTTCCTCAGATTCCACAAAAACAATGACTTCAAGCTGCTCAATCCAAAGAATGGTCTAACTCTAGGAGACGAATACACACATCGCAAAGCAGTTGCTCAGAACGTTTCTCTGCAGGTTTCATCGGAAGACGTTTCCTCGCTCACCACAGGCCTCCGGGCATCACTAAATATCCCTTCACAGATTCTTCAAAGACGGAGTTTCAAAACTGGGCAGCATAGAATAAGCATTAACTCTGTGAAGTAAATGCGCATATCAGAGAGCAGATCCTTGGAACGCTTCTTCCTCGATTTTATTTCAGTTTATTTCACTATTCGCCATAGTCCTCAATGCGTCCCGAAATATCACTTTTTCGGTTTCACAGGGACAGTGTTCGAACACTGCCTTGTGAGAAAGAGGTACAACTCCCTGAGTGGAATGCATACATCACAAAATAGTTTCTCAGAAAGCTTCTATTCAGTTTTTATCTGAAGATATCTCCTCTTTCACCGTAGGGTGGAATGTGCTCCCGAATGTCCCTTCACGGAACGTTGCATGATGGAGCTTCCAAACTGCGTAATATAATTAAAGTTTTAGCTATGTAAAACGAGTAAATATATCTAACAAAAAGCATTGTCACAGAAATCTTCTTTCCAGTTTTTGTCTGAGGATATTTCCTTCTTCACCATAGCCCTCCCTATACTCCCGAATATCTCTTGGTAGCTTTTTCTCCAAAAGGGATTCCGCAATCCTCTAGGAGAAGAAAGGTATATTTCTATGAGTGGAATGCACCCTCCACAAAGCAGCTCCTCAGAAAGCTTCTCTCCAGTTTGTATCTGAACATGTTTCCTTTCTCACCGAAAGCCTTGAAGCCCTCCAGAATATCCCTTCACAGACAAAACAAAAACAGTGTTATTATACAGCTCAATGAAAAGAGAAGTTTAACTGTGTGAGCAGAATTCACGTGAAACAGAGCAGTTTCACAGAAATCTTCCTTCTGGTTTATCTCTGAGGTTATTTCTTTTTCAGAATATTCTAAAGAGTGTTTCCAAATGTCCTTTCTCAGATTCCACAGGAACAGTGATTTCAAACTGCTCATTCCTAAGAATGATTTAACTCTATGAGATGAATAAAAACATCACAAAAGAGTTGGGCAGAAAGCTTCTCTCCGATTTTCAATTTAAGAAATTTCCTTGCCTCACACAGGACTCCGGTCGCCATTTACTATCCCGTAGCAGAAACCTCAGAGACCGACATTCAAACTCGGAAATGTAGAGAAAGCTTTAACTCTGTAAAAGAATGGACATGTCAGAGAGCAGTTTCTTCAAGTGCTTCTTTCTGTTTTTTATTGGACGACACATCATTTTTTGCCATAGTCCTCAATGTGCTCTGATTATCACTGTTTTGGTTGTAAAGGAACAGTGTTCAATCTGTGCCTTATGAGAAGAAAGTTAAAACTCACTGAGTGGAATGCACACATCCCCAAGCAGTGTCTCAGAATGCTTTCTTCCAGTTTTTGTCTGACTGTATTTCCTCTTTCACCATAGGACCGAAGGTGATCCCAAATATCCCTTCGTGGATCCATCCACGAGGGAGTTTCCAAGCTGCGTAATATAAAGAAAGCTTCATCTATATGAGATGAGTAAACATAGCAAAAAGCAGACTCACAGAAAGCTTCTTTCCAGTTTTTATCTGAAGATATTACCTTTTTCACCATAGTCCAGAATGTGCTCCCGAAGGTCCCTTCATGGATCCGTTCATGACAGTTTCAGAGCTGCGTAATGTAAAGTAAGCTTTATCTATGTGAGATGATTTCACATATCACAGAGTAGTTTCCTAGAAAGCTTCTTTCCAGTTTTTGTCTGAGGCTATTTCCCTTTTCACCATCGGCATCAACATGCTCCCGAATATCACTTGGCAGCTGTTTCTCCAAAAGGGTTTCCCCGACGCTGTATGAGAAGAGAGGGATAACACTGTGACTGGAATGCACACGTCACAATGCAGTTCCCCAGAAAGCTTCTCTCCAGTTTCAGTCTGAACATATTTCCTTTTTCACCATTAGTCTCAAAGTGCTCCCGAATATCCCATCACACCATCAACATACACAGGGCTAGAAAACTGATCAATGAAAAGAGCGGCTTATCTGAGAGAGAGGAATTAAGATGTCACAGAGCAGTTTCACAGAAAGCTTTTCTTGATTTTCCCTGAGGATATTTCTTTCTCCATATTCTAAGGATCGTTCCCAAATGTCCCTCGTCAGATTCCACAAAAACTGTGATTTCATGCTGCTCAATCCAAAGAATGGTTTAACTCTCTGACATGAATACGCAAATTGCAAAGCAGTGACTCAGAGCCTTTCTCTGCAGATTTCATGGGAAGACGTTTCCTCGCTCCCCACAAGCCTCCGGGTGTTACTAAATATCCCTTCACAGATTCTTCAAAGACAGAGTTTTGAAACTGGGCAACATGGAGTAAGCATTAACTCTGTGAAGTGAGTGCACATATCACAGAGCAGATTCTTAGAACGCTTCTTCCTCCATTTTATTTCAGTATATTTCACTGTTTGCCATAGTCCTCAATGGGTTCCCAAATATCACTTTTTCGGTTTCACAGGACCAGTGCTCAAACACTGCCTTGTCAGAAAAGTGGTATAACTCCCTGTGTGGAATGCATATATCACAAAGTAGTTTCTCAGAAAGCTTCTATCCACTTTTCATCTGAAGATGTCTCCTACTTCACTGTAGGGCTGAATGTGCTCCCAAATGTCCCTTCGTGGAACTGTGCATGACGGAGTTTCCAAACTGTGTAATATAATTAAAGTTTTCACTATGCGAGATGAATAAACATAACTTACACAAAGCAGTTTCACAGATATATTCTTTCCAGTTTTAGTCTGAAGATATTTCCTTTTTCACCAATGTCGTGTCTATACTCCCGAATATCTCTTGGTAGCTTTTTCTCAAAAAGGGATTCTGGAATCCTCTAGGAGAAGAAAGGTATATTTCTGTGAGTGGAATGCACCCTCCACAAAGCAGCTCCTCAGACAGCTTCTCTCCAGTTTCTATCTGAAGAGGCTTCCTTTCTCACCCAAAGCCTCAAAGCCCTCCAGGATATCCCTTCGCAGAATAAACAAAAACAGTGTTATGGTACAGCTCAATGAAAAGAGAAGTTTAACTGTGTGAGCGGGATTCACGTCACACAGAGCAGTTTCACAGAAAGCTTCCTTCTGGTTTCTCTCTGTGGTTATTTCTTTTTCAGGATATTCTAAAGAGTGTTTCCAAATATCCTTTTTCAGATTGTACAGAAAGAGTGATTTCAAGCTACTCAGTCCAAAGAATCATTCAATGCTATGAGATGAATACAATCATCACACAAGAGTTGCCCAGAAAGCTTCTCTCCAATTTTCAATGGAGGATATTTTCTTGCTAGACACAGTCATCCAGTCACCACTTACTATCCCGTCGCAGAAACCTCAAAGACCGACATTCAAACTGGGAAATGTAGAGTAAGTTTTAACCCTGTGAAAAGAATGGAAATGTCAGAGAGCAGTTTCTTCGAGTGCTTCTTTCTGTTTTATATTGGATGACATTTCACTTTTTGCCATAGTCTTCAATGTGCTCTGATTATCACTCTTTTGTTTGTAAAGGAACAGTGTTCAAACTGTGCCTTATGAGAAGAAAGTTATTACTCCCTGAGTGGAATGCACACATCACAAGCAGTGTCTAAGAATGCTTCCTTCTTGTTTTTATCTGACTCTATTTCCTCTTTGACCATAGGCCCGAAGGTGATCCCAAATATTCCTGCATGGATCCATTCACGATGGAGTTTCCAAGCTGCATAACATAAATAAAGCTTCATCTATGTGAGCTGAGTAAACATAGCAAAAAGCAGATTCACAGAAAGCTTCTTTCCAGTTTTTATCTGAAGATATTTCCTTTTTCACCATAGTCAAGAATGTGCTCCCGAAGGTCACTTCGTGGATCCGTCCAAGACAGCTTCCAAGCTGTGTAATATAAAGAATAGCTTTATCTATATGAGATGATTGCACATGTCACAGAGGAGTTTCATGGAAAGTTTCTGTCCGGTTTTTGTCTGAGTCTATTTCTCTTTTCACCATCAGCATCACCATGCTCCCGAATATCACTTGGTACTTGTATCTCCAAAAGGGTTTCCCCGATGCTGTATGAGAAGAGTGGTGTAACATTGTGACTAGAATGCACACGTCACAAAGCAGTTTCTCTGAAAGCTTCTCTCCAGTTTCGGTCTGAACATATTTCCTTTTTCACCATTAGCCTCAAAGTGCCTATGAATATCCCATCACATGCTAAACATACACAGGGCTAGAAAAGTGCTCAGTGAAAAGGGAGGCTTAACGGAGCGAGAGTAATTAAGACGACACAGAGCAGTTTCACAGAAAACTTCCTACTGGATTTTTCCTGAGGATATTTCTTCCTCCATATTCTAAGGATCGTTCCCAAATGTCCTTCCTCAGATTCCACAATAACAGTGATTTCAAGCTGCCAAATCCAAAGAATGGTATAACTCTATGAGACGAATATACACATCGCAAAGCAGTTGCTCCTTAAGTTTATCTACAGGATTCATCGGAAGACTTTTCCTCACTCACCACAAGCCTCCGGGAGTGACTAAATATCCTTTCACAGATTCTTGAAAGACAGAGTTTCGAAACTGGGCAACATAGAGTAAGCATTAACTCTGTGAAGTGAATGCACATATCAGAGAGCAGATTCTTGGAATGCTTCTTCCTCGATTTTATTTCAGTATATTTCACTATTCACCATAGTTCCCAACGTGCCCCGAATGTCACATTTTCGGTTTGACAGGAACAGTGTTTTAACACTGCCTTGTGAGAAAAGAGGTATAAGTCCCTGAGTGGAATGCATACACCACAATGTAGTTTCTCAGAAAGCTACTATCGAATTTCTATCTGAAGATATCACCTCTTTCACCGTAGGCCTGATTGTGCTCCCAAATGTCCCTTCATGGATCTGTTCATGATGGAGTTTGTAAACTGCGTAATATAAGAAGAGTTTTAACTATGCGAGATGAATAAGCTTATCTAACACAAAGCAGTTTCACAGCAATCTTCTTTCCAGTTTTTGTCTGAGAATATTTCTTTTTTCACCGTATACATCCTCATAATCCCGAATGTCTCTTGGTAGCTTTTTCTCCAAAAGGAATTCCGGAATCCTCTAGGAGAAGAAAAGTATATTTCTGTGAGTGGAAGCACATGTCACAAGGCAACTCAACAGAAAGCTTCTTTCCAGTTTCTGTCTAAAGATGTTTCCTGGGAGCAAGATGGCCGAATAGGAAAAGCTACAGTCTTCAACTCCCGGCGCGAGCGACACAGAAGACCGGTGATTTCTGCATTTACAACTGAGGTATTGGGGTCATCTCACTGGGGAGTGCCGGACAATCGGTGGTGGTCAGCTGCTGCAGCCCGACCAGCGAGAGCTGAAGTAGGGCGAGGCATTGCCTCACCTGGGAAGCGCAAGGGGGAAGGGAATCCCTTTTCCTAGCCAGGCGAACTGAGACACACAACACCTGGATAATCGGGTAATTCCCACCACAACACTGCCCTTTAAGGAAACGGGCACACGAGGAGATTATACCCACACCTGGCCAGGAGGGTCCCATGCCCACGGAGCCCCCCTCATTGCTAGCGGAGCAGTCTGCGATCTAACCACAAGGCAGCAGCGAGGCTGGGAGAGGGGTGCCCGCAATTGCTGAGGCTTAAGTAGGTAAACAAAGCTGCTGGGAAGATTGAACAGGGTGGAGCTCAAAGCAGCTAAAGGACACCTGCCTGTCTCTGTAGACTCCACCTCTGGGGACAGGGCACAGCTAAAAACCAACAGGGGAAGCAGCAGAGGCCTGTGCAGACCCGAACGACTCTGTCTGACAGCTTCGAAGAGAGCAGTGGATCTCCCAACACGGAGGTTGAGATCTGAGAAGGGACAGACTGCCTGCTCAAGTGGGTCCCTGAACCCTGAGTAGCCTAACTGGGAGACATCCCCCACTAGGGGCAGTCTGACACCCCACACCTCACAGGGTGGAGTACAACCCTGACAGGAAGCTTCCAAAGTAAGAATCAGACAGCTTCACTCGCTGTTCAGCAATATTCTATCTTCGGCAACCTCTGCTGCTGATATCCAGGCAAACAGGGTCTGGAGTGGACCTCAAGCAATCTCCAACAGACCTACAGCTGAGGGTCCTGACTATTAGAAGGAAAACTATCAAACAGGAAGAACACCTATACCAAAACCTCATCAGTACGTCACCATCATCAAAGACCAGACGCAGATAAAACCACAAAGATGGGGAAAAAGCAGGGCAGAAAAGCTGGAAATTCAAAAAGTAAGAGTGCATC
This sequence comes from Trachypithecus francoisi, assembly GCF_009764315.1. Lineage (NCBI taxonomy): Eukaryota > Metazoa > Chordata > Mammalia > Primates > Cercopithecidae > Trachypithecus > Trachypithecus francoisi. Next base: position 48,548 of record NW_022680558.1, on the reverse strand, counting down.
TCCTCCTGCAACGGAGCACAGCTCATCGCCAGAAACGGATCAAAGATGGTCAGAGAATGACTTTGACGAGATGAGAGAAGAAGGCTTCAGTCCATCAAACTTCTCAGAGCTAAAGGAGAAATTACGTACCCAGTGCAAAGAAACTAAAAATCTTGAAAAAAGAGTGGAAGAATTGATAGCTAGAATAATTAATGCAGAGAATGTCATAAATGAAATGAAAGAGATGAAAACCATGACACGAGAAATACGTGACACATCCACAAGCTTCAGTAACCGACTCGATCAACTGGAAGAAAGAGTATCAGCGATTGAAGATCAAATAAATGAAATGAAGCGAGAAGAGAAACCAAAAGAAAAAAGAAGAAAAAGAAATGAACAAAGCCTGCAAGAAGTATGGGATTATGTAAAAAGACCAAATCTACGTCTGATTGGGGTGCCTGAAAGTGAGGGGGAAAATGGAACCAACTTGGAAAACACTCTTCAGGATATCATCCAGGAGAACTTCCCCAACCTAGTAGGGCAGGCCAACATTCAAATTCAGGAAATACAGAGAACGCCACAAAGATACTCCTTCAGAAGAGTAACTCCAAGACACATAATTGCCAGATTCAACAAAGTTGAAATGAAGGAAAAAATCTTAAGGGCAGCCAGAGAGAAAGGTCGGGTTACCCACAAAGGGAAGCCCATCAGATTAACAGCAGACCTCTCAGCAGAAACTCTACAAGCCAGAAGAGAGTGGGGACCAATATTCAACGTTCTTAAAGAAAACAATTTTAAACCCAGAATTTCATATCCAGCCAAACTAAGTTTCATAAGTGAAGGAGAAATAAAATTCTTTACAGATAAGCAAACGCTTAGAGATTTTGTCACCACCAGGCCTGCCTTACAAGAGACCCTGAAGGAAGCCCTAAACATGGAAAGGAACAAGCGGTACCAGCCATTGCTAAAACATGCCACAATGTAAAGACCATTGAGGCTAGGAAGAAACGGTATCAACTAACGAGCAAAAAAAAACAGTTAAAATCATAACTGCAAGATCAAGTTCACACATAACAATATTAACCTTAAATGTAAATGAACTAAATGCTCCAATTAAAAGACACAGACTGGTAAAATGGATAAAGAGTCAAGATCCATCAGTCTGCTATATTCAGGAGACCCATCTCACATGCAGAGACATACATAGGCTCAAAATAAAGGGATGGAGGAAGATCTAACAAGCAAATGGAAAACAAAAAAAGCAGGGGTTGCAATCCTAGTTTCTGATAAAACAGACTTTAAACCATCAAAGATCAAAAGAGACAAAGAAGGCCATTACATAATGGCAAAGGGATCAATTCAACAGGAAGAGCTAACTCTCCTAAATATATATGCACCTAATACAAGAGCACCCAGATTCATAAAGCAAGTCCTTAGAGACTGACAAAGAGACTTAGACTCCCATACAATAATCATGGGAGACTTCAACACTCCACTGTCATCATTAGACAGATCAATGAGACAGAAAGTTAACAAGGATATCCAGGAATTGAACTCATCTCTGCACCAAGCGGACATAATAGAGATCTATAGAACTCTCCACCACAAATCAACAGAATATACATTCTTCTCAGCACCACATTGCACTTATTCCAAAATTGACCACATAATTGGAAGTAAAGCACTCCTTAGCAAATGTCAAAGAACAGAAATTATAACAAACTGTCTCTCAGACCACAGTGCAATCAAACTAGAACTCAGGACTAAGAAACTCAATCAAAACTGCTCAACTACATGGAAACTGAACAACCTGCTCCTGAATGACTACTGGGTACATCACGAAATGAAGGCAGAAATAAAGATGTTCTTTGAAACCAATGAGAACAAAGATACAACATACCAGAATCTCTGGGACACATTTGAGGCAGTGTGTTGAGAGAAATTTATAGCACTAAATGCCACAAGAGAAAGCAGGAAAGATCTAAAATTGACACTCTAACATCACAATTAAAAGAACTAGAGAGGCAAGAGCAAACACATTCAAAAGCTAGCAGAAGGCAAGAAATAACTAAGATCAGAGCAGAACTGAAGGAGATAGAGACACAAAAAACCCTCCAAAAAATCAGTGAATCCAGGAGTTGGTTTTTTGAAAAAATCAACAAAATTGACAGACCGCTAGCAAGACTAATAAAGAAAAAAAGAGAGAAGAATCAAATAGATGCAATAAAAAATGATAAAAGGGATATCACCACGGACCCCACAGAAATACAAACTACCATTGGAGAATACTATAAACACCTCTACGCAAATCAACTGGAAAATTTAGAAGAAATGGATAATTTCCTGGACACTTACACTCTTCCAAGGCTAAACCAGGAAGTTGAATCCCTGAATAGAGCAATAGCGGGCTCTGAAATTGAGGCAATAATTAATAGCCTACCCACCAAAAAAAGTCCAGGCGCAGATGGATTCACAGCTGAATTCTACCAGAGGTACAAAAAGAAGCTGGTACCATTCCTTCTGAAACTATTCCAATCAATAGAAAAAGAGGGAATCCTCACTAACTCATTTTATGAGGCCAACATCATCCTGATACCAAAGCCTGGCAGAGACACAGCAAAAAAAGAGAATTTTAGACCAATATCCCTGATGAACATCGATGCAAAAATCCTCAATAAAATACTGGCAAACCAGATTCAGCAGCACATCAAAAAGCTTATCCACCATGATCAAGTGGTCTTCATCCCTGGGATGCAAGGCTGGTTCAACATTCGCAAATCAATAAATGTAATCCAGCATATAAACAGAACCAAAGACAAGAACCACATGATCATTTCAATAGATGCAGAAAAGGCTTTTGACAAAATTCAACAGCCCTTCATGCTAAAAACGCTCAATAAATTCGGTATTGATGGAACATACCTCAAAATAATAAGAGCTGTTTATGACAAACCCACAGCCAATATCACACTGAATGAGCAAAAACTGGAAAAATTCCCTTTGAAAACTGGCACAAGACAGGGATGCCCTCTCTCACCACTCCTATTCAACATAGTGTTGGAAGTTCTGGCTAGGGAAATCAGGCAAGGGAAAGAAATCAAGGGTATCCAGTTAGGAAAAGAAGAAGTCAAATTGTCCCTGTTTGCAGATGACATGATTGTATATTTAGAAAACCCCGTTGCCTCAGCCCCAAATCTCCTTAAGCTGATAAGCAAGTTCAGCAAAGTCTCAGGATACAAAATTAATGTGCAAAAATCACAAGCATTCTTATACACCAGTAACAGACAAACAGAGAGCCAAATCATGAATGAACTTCCATTCACAGTTTCTTCAAAGAGAATAAAATACCTAGGAATCCAGCTTACAAGGGATGTAAAGGACCTCTTCAAGGAGAACTACAAACCACTACTCAGTGAAATCAAAGAGAACACTAACAAATGGAAGAACATACCATGCTCATGAATAGGAAGAATCAATATCGTGTAAATGGCCAAACTGCCCAAGGTTATTTATAGATTCAATGCCATCCCCATCAAGCTACCAATGAGTTTCTTCACAGAATTGGAAAAAACTGCTTTAAAGTTCATATGGAACCAAAAAAAGAGCCCGCACTGCCAAGACAATCCTACGTCAAAAGAACAAAGCTGGAGGCATCATGCTACCTGACTTCAAACTATACTACAAGGCTACAGTAACCAAAACAGCATGGTACTGGTACCAAAACAGAGATATAGACCAATGGAACAGAGCAGACTCCTCAGAAATAATACCACACATCTACAGCCATCTGATCTTTGACAAACCTGAGAGAAATAAGAAATGGGGAAAGGACCCCCTATTTAATAAATGGTGCTGAGAAAATTGGCTAGCCATAAGTAGAAAGCTGAAACTGGATCCTTTTCTTACTCCTTATATGAAAATTAATTCAAGATGGATTAGGGAGTTAAATGTTAGACACAATACCATAAAAACCCTAGAAGAAAACCTAGGTAGTACCATTCAGGACATAGGCATGGGCAAGGACTTCATTTCTAAAACACCAAAAGCAACGGCAGCAAAAGCCAAAATTGACAAATGGGATATGATTAAACTAAAGAGCTTCTGTACAGCAAAAGAAACTACCATCAGAGTGAACAGGCAACCTACACAATGGGAGAAAATTTTTGCAATCTACTCATCTGACAAAGGGCTAATATCCAGAATCTACAAAGAACTCAGACAAATATACAAGAAAAAACAAATAACCCCATCAAAAAGTGGGGAAAGGATATGAACAGACGTTTCTTAAAAGAAGACATTCATACAGCCAACAGACACATGAAAAAATGCTCATCATCACTCGCCATCAGAGAAATGCAAATCAAAACCACAATGAGATACCATCTCACACCAGTTAGAATGGCAATCATTAAGAAGTCAGGAAACAACAGGTGTTGGAGAGGATGTGGAGAAATAGGAACACTTTTACACTGTTGGTGGGATTGTAAACTAGTTCAACCATTATGGAAAGCAGTATGGTGATTCCTCAAGGATCTAGAACTAGATGTACCATATGACCCAGCCATCCCATTACAGGGTATATAGCCAAAGGATTATAAATCATACTGCTATAAAGACACATGCACACGTATGTTTATTGCGGCACTATTCACGATAGCAAAGACTTGGAATCAACCCAAATGTCCATCTGTGACAGACTGGATTAAGAAAATGTGGCACATATACACCATGGAATATTATGCAGCCATAAAAAAGGATGAGTTTGCGTCCTTTGTAGGGACATGGATGTAGCTGGAAACCATCGTTCTTAGCAAACTATCACAAAAACAGAAAACCAAACACCGCATGTTCTCACTCATAGGTGGGAACTGAACAATGAGATCACTTGGACTCGGGAAGGGCAACATCACACATCGGGGCCTATCATGGGGAGGGAGTAGGGGGGAGGGATTACATTGGGAGTTATACCTGATATAAATGACGAATTGATGGGTGCTGACGAGTTGATGGGTGCAGCACACCAACATGGCACAAGTATACATATGTAACAAACATGCACGTTATGCACATGTACCCTAGAACTTAAAGTATAATAAAAAATAAATAAATAAATAAAAAATGTTTCCTTTCTCACTGTAAACCTCGAAGTGCTCCAGAATATCCCTTCGCAGACTAAACAAAAACAGTGTTATGATACTGAACAATAAAAAGAGAAGCTTAACTGTATGAGTGGAATTCACGTGACACAGAGTAGTTTCACAGAAAGCTTCCTTCTGGATTCTCTCTGATATTATTTCTTTTTCAGGGTATTCTAAATAGCATTTCCAAATGTTCTTTCTCAGATTCCACAGAAGCAGTGATTGCAAACTGCTCAATCCAAAGAATGATTTAACTCTCTGAGATGAATGCAAACATCACAAAAGTGTTGCCCAGAAAGCTTCTCTCCAATTTTCGATGGAAGATATTTCCTTGCCTCACTCAGTCCTTCAGTTATCATTTACAATCCCTTCGCAGAACCCTCAAAGACAGAATTTCAAACTGGGAAATGTAGAGTAAGCTTTAACCCTGTGAAAAGAATGGACGTTTGAGAGCAGTTTCTTCGAATCCTTCTTTCTGTTTTTTCTTGGACACCATTTCACTTTTTGCCATAGTCTTCAAAGTGCTCCAAATATCAGTCTTTTGTTTTTCCAGGAACAGTGTTCAAACTGTGCCTTATGAGAAGAAAGTTATAACTCCCTGAGTGGAATGCACACATCACCAGGCAGTTTCTCAGAAAGCTTCCCTCCAGTTTTTATCTGACTATATTCGTTATTTCTCCATAGTCCAGAATGTGGTCCCAAATATCCCTTCGCGGATCCATCCACGCGGGAGTTTCCAAGCTGCGTAATGTAAAGAAAGCTTCATCTATGTGAGATGAACAAACATAGCAAAAAGCAGATTCACAGATAGCTTCTTTCCAGTTCTTATCTGAAGATATTTACTTTTTCACCATAGTTCTGAATGTGCTCCCAAGGGTCCCTTCGTAGATCCGTCCATGACAGTTTCCAAGCTGCGTAATGTAAAGAAAGCTTTACCTATGTGAGATGATTACACATATCACAGAATAGTTTCCTAGAAAGTTTCTTTTCAGATTTTGTCTGAGGCTATTCCCCTTTTCACCATCAGCATCAACATGCTCCTGAATATCACTTGGTACTGGTTTCTCCAAAAGGGTTTCCCCAACGCTGTATGAGAGGAGAAGAATAAGACTGTGACTGGAATGCACACGTCACAAAGCAGTTCCGTGGGAAGCTTCTCTCCATTTTCAGTCTGACCATATTTCCTTCCTTACTGTAAGCCTCAAAGTGCTCCCGAATATACCATCACACACTCAACATACACATTGCTAGAAAACTGCTCAATGAAAAGGGAGGCTTAACTGAGTGAGAGGAATTAAGACGACACATAGCAGGTTCACAGAAAGATTCCTTCTGGATTTTACCTTAGGATATTTATTTCTCCATATTGTAAGGATCGTTCCCAAATGTCCTTCCTCAGATTCCACAAAAACAGTGATTTCAAGCTGCTCAATCCAAAGAATGGTTTAACACTAGGAGACGAATACACACACCACAAATCAGTTGCTCAGAACGTTTCTCTGCAGGTTTCATCAGAAGGTGTTTCCTCGGTCACCACAAGCCTCCAGGCGTCACTAAATATCCCTTCACAAATTCTTCAAAGACAGAGTTTCGAAACTGGTAAACATAGAGTAAGAACTAATCCTGTGAAGTGAATGCACATATCTGAGAGACTAGATTCTTCGAACGCTTCTTCCTCGATTCTATTTTAGTATGTTTCACTATTCCCCATAGTCCTCAATGCGTTCCGCAATATCACTTTTTCGGTTTCACGGGAACAGTGTTCAAACACTGTCTTGTGAGAAAAGAGATATAACTCCCTGTGCGGAATGCAACAATCACAAAGTAGTTTCTCAGAAACCTTCTATCCAGTTTTTATCTGAGGATATCTCCTCTTTCACCGTAGGCCTGAATGTGCTCCCAAATGTCCCTTCACGGATCTGTGCATGATGGAGTTTCCAAACTGCGTAATATAATTAATGTTTTAACTATGCGAAATGAATAAATATATCTAACACAAAGTAGTTTCACAGAAATCTTCTTTGCAGTGTTTGTCTGAGGATATTTTCTTTTTCTCCATAGTCGTTGCTATACTCCCGAATATCTCTTGGTAGCTTTTTACTCCAAATAGGAATCTGGAATTCTCTAGGAGAAAAAAGGTATGTTTCTGTGAGTGAGAAGCACATGTTACAAAGCAGCTCCTCAGAGCTTCTCTCCAGTTTCTATCTGAAGACGTTTCGTTTCTCACCATAAGCCTCAAAGCCCTCCAGAATATCCCTTCAGAGACTAAACAAAAACAGTGTTATGATACAGCTCAATGAAAAAAGACGCTTAACTGTGTGAGCGGAATTTACGTGACACAGATCAGTTTCACAGAACGCTTCCTTGTGGTTTCTCTCTGAGGTTATTTTTATTTTCAGGATATTTTAAAGAACGTTTCCAAATGTCTATTCTCAGATTCCACAGAAACAGTGATATCAAACTGCTAAATCCAAAGAATGATTTAACTCTATGAGATGAATACAAACATCACAAAAGAGTTGGGCAGAAAGCTTCTCTCCGATTTTCAATGGAAGACATTTCCTTGCCTCACACAGACTTCCGGTCCCCACATACTATCCCTTCGCAGAAACCTCAAAGACCGACTTTCAAACTGGGAAATGTAGAGTAAGCTTTAACCCTGTGAAAAGAATGGACATGTCAGAGAACAGTGTCTTCGAGTGCTTCCTTCTGCTTTTTCTTGGATGACACTCAATTTTTTGCCATAGTCTTCAACGTGCTCCAAATATCACTCTTTTAGTTTTACAGGAACAGTGTTCAAACTGTGCCTTTTGAGAAGAAAGTTATAACTCCCTGAGTGGAATGCATACATCACCAAGCAGTTTCTCAGAAAGCTTCCCTCCAGTTTTTATCTGACTATATTTCCTCTTTCACCGTAGGCCCGAATGTGATCCCAAATATCCCTTTGCGGATCCATCCAGGAGGGAGTTTCCAAGCTGTGTAACATAAAGAAAGCTTCATCTATGTGAGATGAATAAACATAGCAAAAAGCAGATTCACAGAAACCTTCTTTCCAGTTTTTATCTGAAGATATTTCTTTTTTCACCATAGTCCAGAATGTGCTCCGGACAGTCCCTTCGTGGATCCGTCCATGACAGTTTTCAAGCTGTGTAATATAAAGAAAGCTTTATATATGTGAGATGATTACATATATCACAGAGTAGTTTCCTAGAAAGCTTCTTTGCTGTTTTTGTCTGAGGCTATTCTCCTTTTCACCATCGGCATCAACATGCTCCTGAATACCACTTGGTACCTGTTTCTCCAAAAGTGTTTCCCCGACGCTGTATGAGGAGAGAGGTATAACACTGTGACTGGAATGCACACATCACTAAGCAGTTCCTCTGAAAGCTTCTCTCCAGTTTCGGTCTGAACATATTTCCTTTTTCACCGTTGGCCTCAAAGTGCTCCCGATTATCCTATCACATGCTAAACATACACAGGGCTAGAAAACTGCTCAATGAAAAGAGAGCCTTATCTGCGTTAGAGGAATTAAGACAGCACAGAGCAGTTTCACAGAAAGCTTCCTTCTGGATTTTACCTGAGGATATTTCTTTCTCCATATTCTAAGGATCATTCCCAAATGTCCTTCCTCAGATTCCACAAAAACAGTGATTTCACGCTGCTCAATCCAAATAATGGTTTAACTCTAGGAGACGAAAACCCATATCACAAAGCAGTTGTTCAGAACGTTTCTCTGCAGGTTTCATCAGAAGACGTTTCCTCGCTCACCACAAGCCTCCTGGCGTCACTAAATATCCCTTCACAGATTCTTCAAAGACAGAATTTCGAAACTGGGCAACATAGAGTAAGCATTAACTCTGTGAAGTGAATGCACATATCAGAGAGCAGATTCTTGGAACGCTTCTTCCTCGATTTTATTTCAGTATATTTCACTATTCGCCATAGTCCTGAATGCCTTCCAAAATACCACTTTTTCTTTTTCACGGGAACAGTGTTCAAATACTGCCTTGTGAGAAAAGAGGTATAACACCCTGAGTGGAATGCATACATCACAAAGTAGTTTCTCAGAAAGCTTCTATCCAGTTTTTATCTGAAGATATCTCCTCTTTCACCATAGGGCTGAATGTGCTTCCGAATGTCCCTTCACGGAACTGTGCATGACGGAGTTTCCAAACTGCGTAATATAATTAAAGTTTTAAGTATGCGAGATGAATAAATATATCTAACACAAAGCAGTTTCACAGAAATGTAATTTCCAGTTGTTGTCCGAGGATATTTCCTTCATCATAGTCGTTGCTATACTCCAGAATATCTCTTGGTAGCTTTTTCTTCAAAAGGGATTCCGGAATCCTCCAGGAAAAGAAAGGTATATTTCTTTGACTGGTATGCACACGTTAAAAAGCAGCTTTTCAGGAAGCTTCTCTCCAGTTTCTACCTGAAGACGTTTCCTTTCTCACTGTAAGCCTCAAACCCCTGCAGAATATCCCTTTCCAGAATAAACAAAAACAGTGTAATGATACAGCTCAATGAAAAGAGAAGCTTAACTGTGTGAGCGGAATTCACGTGACACAGAGCAGTTTCACAGAAAGCTTCCTTCTGGTTTCTCTCTGTGATTATTTCTTTTTCAGGATATACTAAAGAGCATTTCCAAATGTCCTTTTTCAGATTATACAGAAACAGTGATTTCAAACTACTCATTCCAAAGAATCATTTAACACTATGAGATGAAAACAATCATCACAAAAGAGTTGCTCAGAAAGCTTCTCTCCAATTTTCGATGGAGGACATTTTCTTGCTAGACACACGCCTCCAGTCACCACTTACTATCCTGTCGCAAAACAAGCAAAGACCGACTTTCAAACTGGGAAATGTAGAGTAAGCTTTAACTCTGTGAAAAGAATGAACATGTCAGAGAGCAGTTTCTTCGAGTGCTTCTTCCTGTTTTTTTATTGGGTGACATTTTACATTTTGCCATAGTCCTCAATGTGCTCCGAATATCACTCTTTTGGTTTTAAAGGAACAGTGGGAAAGATATAACTCCCTGAGTGGAATGCACACATCACCAAGCAGTTTCTTAGAAAGCTTCCTTCCAGTTTTTATCTGACTGTATTTCCCCTTTCTCTATAGGCCTGAAGGTGATCTCAAATATCCCTTCGCGGATCCATCCAAGGGAGAGATTCCAAGCTGCGTAATGAAAAGAAAGCTTCATCTATGTGTGATGAATAAACATAGCAAAAAGGAGATTCACAGAAAGCTTATTTCCAATTTTTATCTGAAGACATTTCCTATTTCAGCATATTCCGCAATGTGCTCCTGACGTTCCCTTTGTGGATGCATCCAGGACAGTTTCCAAGCTGCGTAATGTAAAGAAAGCTTTATCTATGTGAGATGATTACACATATCACAGAGTAGTTTCCTAGAAAGCTTCTTTGCAGTTTTTGTCTGAGGCTATTTCCCTTTCACCATCGGCATCAACATGCTCCCGAATATCACCTGGTACCCGTTTCTCCAAAAGGGTTTCCCCGACTATGTATGAGAAGAGAGGTATAACACTGTGACTGGAATGCACACATCACAAAGCAGTTCCTCGGAAAGCTTCTCTCCTGTTTCAGTCTGAACATATTTCCTTTTTCATCGTAAGCCTCAAAGTGCTCCCTAATATCCCATCACATGCTAAACATACACCGGGCTAGAAAACTGCTCAATGAAAAGAGCGGCTTATCTGTGTGAGAGGAATTAAGATGAACACAGAAGTTTCACAGAATGCTGCCTTCTGGATATTACTTGATGATATTTCTTTCTCCATATTCTAAGGATCATTCCCAAATGTCCTTCCTCAGATTCCACAAAAACAGTGATTTCAAGCTACTCAATCCAAAGAATGGTTTAACTCTATGAGACGAATACAAACATCGTGAAGCAATTGCTCAGAACGTTTCTCTGCAGGTTTCATCGGAAGACGTTTCCTTGCTCACCACAAACGTCCGGGCTTCACTAAATATCCCTTCACAAATTCTTCAAAGACAGAGTTTCGAAACTGGGCAACATAGAGTAAGCATTAACTCTGTGAAGTGAATGCACATATCAGAGAGCAGATTCTTGGAACGCTTCTTCCTCGATTTTATTTCAGTATATTTCACTATTTGCCATAGTCATCAATGCGTTCCAAAATATCACTTTTTTGGTTTCACAGGAACAGTGTTCAAACACTGCCTTGTGAGAAAAGAGGTATAATTCCCTGAGTGGAATGCATGCATCACAAAGTAGTTTCTCAGAAAGCTTCTATCAGGTTTTTATCTGAAGATATCTCCTCTTTCACCATAGGCCTGCATGTGCTGCCAAATGTCCCTTCGCAGATCTGTGTGTGACGGACTTTCCAAACTGTGTAATATGATTAAAGTTTTTACTATGTGAGATGAATAAATATATCTAACACAAAGCAGTATCACAGAAATCTTCTTTCCAGTTTTTGTCTGAGGGTATTTCCTTCTTCACCATAGTCATCGCTATACTCCTGAATATCTCTTGGTAGCTTTTTCTTGAAAAGGGGTTCCAGAATCCCCTAGAAGAAGAGAGGTATATATCTGTGTGTGGAATGCACGTGTCACAAAGCAGCTCCTCAGAAAGCTTCTCTCCAGTTTCTATCTGAAGACATTTCCTGTCTCACTGTAAGCCTCAAAGCCCTCCAGAATATCCCTTTGCAGACTAAACATAAACAGTGTTTTGATACAGCTCAATGAAAAGCGAAGCTTAACTGTGTGAGCGGAATTCACGTGACACAGAGCAGTTTCATAGAAAGCTTCCTTCTGGTTTCTCTCTGAGGTTATTTCTTTTTCAGGATATTCTAAAGAGCGTTTCCAAATGTCCTTTCTCAGATTCCACAGAAACAGTGACTTTGAACTGCTAAATTCAAAGAATTATTTAACTCTATGAGATGAATACAAATGTCACAAAAGAATTGTGCAGAAAGCTTGTCTCCAATTTTTGATGGAAGACATTTCCTTGCCTCACACAGGCCTCTGGTCGCCACACACTATCCCTTCCCAGAACCCTCAAAGACCGACTTTCTAACTGGAAATGCAGAGTAAGCTTTAACCCTGTGAAAAGAATGGGCATGTCAGAGAGCAGTTTCTTCGAGTGCTTCTTTCTGTTTTTTATTGGATGTCATTTCACCTTTCGCCATAGTTTTCAATGTGCTCCGAATATCACTCTTTTGGTTTTACAGGAACCGTGTTCAAACTGTGCCTTATGAGAAGAAAGTTGTAACTCTCTGAGTGGAATGCACACATCACCAAGCAGTTTCTCAGAAAGATTCTCTGCAGTTTTCGTCTGACTATATTTGTTATTCCACAATAGGCCCGAATGTGATCTCAAATATCCCTTCGCGGATCCACCCACGAGGGAGTTTCCATGCTGTGTAATATAAAGAAAGCTTCATCTATGTGAGATGAAAAAACATAGCAAAAAGCAGAGTACAGTAAGCTTCTTTCCAGTTATAATCTGAAGATATTTCCTTTTTCACCATAGTCCAGAATGTGCTCCCGAAGTTCCCTTTGTGGATTCGTCCATGACAGTTTCCAAGCTGCGTCATGTAAAGAAAGCTTTATCTATGTGAGATGATTTCACATATCACAGAGTAGTTTCCTAGAAAGCTTCTTTCCAATTTTTGTCTGATTCTATTTCCCTTTTCACCATTGGCATCAGCATGCTTCCAAATATCACTTGGTAACTGTATCTCCAAAAGGGTTTCCCCAACGCTGTATGAGAAGAGAGGTATAACACTGCGACTGCAATGTACACGTCACAAAGCAGTTCCTCGGAAAGCTTATCTCCAGTTTCGGTCTGAGCATATCACCGTTTTCACCATTAGCCTCATAGTGCTCCAGAATATCCCATCACATGCTGAACATACACAGGGCTAGAAAACTGCTCAATGAAAAGAAAGGCTTAATGAGGTGAGAGTAATTAAGACAACACAGAGCCGTTTCACAGAAAGCTTAATTCTGGATTTTATCTGAGGATATTTCTTTCTCCGTATTCTAAGGATCATTCCCAAATGTCCTTCCTCAGATTCCACAAAAACAGTGATTTCAAACTGCTCAATCCAAAGAATGGTTTAACTCTAGGAGACGAATACACACATCACAAAGCAGTTGCTCAGAACGTTTCTCTGCAGGTTTCACCTGAAGACATTTCCTCACCCACCACAAGCCTCCAGGTGTCACTAAGAATTCCTTCACAGATTCTTCAAAGACAGAGTTTTGAAACTGGGCAACATAGAGTAAGCATTAACTCTGTGAAGTGAATGCACATATCAAAGAGAAGATTCTTGGAACGCTTCTTCCCTGATTTTATTTCAGTATATTTCACTACTCGCCATACTGCTCAATGCGTTCCGAAATATCACCTTTTCCATTTCACAGGAACAGTATTGAAACACTGCCTTGTGAGAAAAGAGGTATAACTCCCTGAGTGGAATGCATACATCACAAAGGAGTTTCTCAGAAAGCTTCTATCCAGTTTTTATCTGAAGATATCTTCTCTTTCACCGTTGGCCTCAATATGCTCCCTAATGTCCCTTCACTGATATGTGCATGATGGTGTTTCCAAACTGCATAATATAATTGAAGTTTTAAGTATGAGAGACGAATAAATATATCTAACACAAAGCAGTTTCACAGAAATCTTCTTTGCAGTTTTTGTCTGAGGATATTTCCTTTTTCACAATAGTCGTCGATGTACTCCCGAATATATCTTGGTAGCTTTTTCTCCATAAGAGATTCCGGAATCCTCTAGGAGAAGAAAGGTATATTTCTCTGAGTGGAATGCACAGGTCACAAAGCAGCTCCTCAGAAAGCTTCTCTCCAGTTTCTATCTGAATTCGTTTCCTATCTCACCGCAAGCCTCAAAGCACTCCTGAATATCACTTAGCAGACTAAACAAAAACAGTGTTATGATACAGCTCAATGAAAAGAGAAGCTTAACTGTGTGAGTGGAATTCACGTGACACAGAACAGTTTTACAGAAAGTTTCCTTCTGGTTTATCTCTGAGGTTATTTCTTTTCCAGGATATTCTAAAGAGCGTTTCCAAATGTCCTTTCTCAGATTCCACAGAAACAGTGATTTCAAACTGTTCAATCCAAAGAATGATTTAACTCTATGAGATGAATACAAACATCTCAAAAGAGTTGCGCAGAAAGCTTCTCTCCAATTTTCGATGAAAGACATTTCCTTCCCTCACACAGGCCTCCGGTTGCCACTTACGATCCCCTCTCTCAACCCTCAAACACTGACTTTCAAACTGGGAAATGTAGAGTAAGCTTTAACCCTGTGAAGGGAATGGACATGTCAGAGAGCAGTTTCTTCGAGTGCTTCTTTCTGTTTTTTATTGGACAACATTTCACTTTTTGCCATAGTCTTCAATGTGCTCCGAATATCACTCATTTGGTTTTACAGGAACAGTGTTCAAACTGTGCCTTGTGAGAAGAAAGTTGTAACTCCCTGAGTGGAATGCACACATCACCAAGCAGTTTCTCAGAAAGCTTCTCTCCAGTTTTTCTCTCCCTATATTTCCCATTTCACCATAGGCTTGAATATGATCCCAAATATCCCTTTGCGGATCCATCTACGAGGGAGTTTCCAAGCTGCGAATTGTAAGGAAAGCTTCATCTATGTGAGATGAATAAACATAGCAAAAACAGGTTCACAGAAAGCAACTTTCCAGTTTTTCTCTAAAGATATTTCCTTTTTCACCATAGTCCAGAATGTGCTCCCGAAGGTCCCTTCATGGATCTGTCCATGACAGTTTCCAAGCTGCCTAATGTAAAGAAAGATTTATCTATGTGAGATGATTACACATATCACAGATTAGTTTCCTAGAAAGTTTCTTTCCTTTTTTTTCCTGAAGCTATTTCCCTTTTCACCTTCGGCATCAACATGCTCCCGAATGTCACTTGGTACCTCTTTCTTCAAAAGTGTTTCCCCGACGCTGTATGAAAAGAGAGGTATCACACTGTGACTGGAATACACACGTCACAAAGCAGTTCCTCAGAAAGCTTCTTTCCAGTCTCGGTCTGAACTTATTTCCTTTTTCACCATAAGCCTCAAAGTGCTCCCGAATATCCCATCACATGCTAAACATACACAGGGCTAGAAAACTGCTCAATGAAAAGAGAGGCTTAACTGAGCGAGAGTAATTAAGATGACACAGAGCAGTTTCACAGAAACCTTCCTACTGGATTTTTCCTGAGGATATTTCTTTCTCCATATTCTAAGGATCGTTCCCAAATGTCCTTCCTCAGATTCCACAAAAAAAATAACTACAAGCTGCTCAGTCCAAAGAACGGTTTAAATCTAGGAGACGAATACACACATCACAAAGCAGTTGCTCAGAACGTTTCTCTGCAGGTTTCATCGGAAGACGTTTCCTCACTCACCACAGGCTTCCGGGTGTCACCAAATATCCCTTCACAGATACTTCAAAGACAGAGTTTTGAAACTGGGCAACATAGAGTAAGCATTAACTCTGTGAAGTGAATGCACATATCAGAGAGCAGATTCTTGGAATGCTTCTTCCTCGATTTTATTTCAGTTCATTTCACTCTTTGCCATACTCCTCAATGCATTCCGAAATATCACATTTTCGTTTTCACAGGAACAGTGTTCAAACACTGCCTTGTGAAAAAGGAGGTATAATTCCCTGAGAGAAATGCATACATCACAAAGTAGTTTCTCAGAAAGCTTCTATCCAGTTTTTTTCTGAAGATATCTCCTCTTTCACCGAAGGCCTGAATGTGCTCTCGAATGTCCCTTCTCGGATCCGTGCATGAAAGTGTTTCCAAACAGCACAATAAAAGAAACTTTCTAACTCTGTGAGATTAATAAATATATCTAACACAAAGCAGTTTCACAGAAATATTCTTTCCAGTTTTTGTCTGAGGATATTTCCTGCTTCATCAGAGCCATCCCCATACTCTTGAATGACTCTTGGTAGCTTTTTCTCCGAAAGGGATTCCAGAATCCTCTAGGAGAAGAAAGGTATATTTCTGTGAGTGGAATGCACACGTCACAAAGCAGCTCCTGAGAAAGTTTTTTCCAGTTTCTATCTGAAGACGTTTCCTTTCACACCATGCATCTCAAAGCACTCCTGAATATCACTTAGCAGACTAAACAAAAACAGTGTTATGATACTGCTCAATGAAAAGAAAAGCTTAACTGTGTGAGCGGAATTCACATGCCACAGAGCAGTTTCACAGAAAGCTTCCTTCTGGTTTCTCTCTGAGGTTATTTCTTTTCCAGGATATTCTAAAGAGCATTTGCAAATGTCCTTTCTCAGATTCCACAGAAACAGTGATTTGAATCTGCTCCATCCAAAGAATGATTTAACTCTGTGAGATGAATAAAAACATCACAAAAGACTTGCGCAGAAAGGTTCTCTCCAATTTTCGATGGAAGACATTTCCTTGCTCGACACATGCCAACGGTTACCACTTACTATACTTTCGCAGAACCCTCAAAGACGGACTTTCAAACTGGGAAATGTACAATAAGCTTTAACCCTGTGAAAAGCATGGACATGACAGAGAGTAGTTTCTTCAAGTCCTTCTTTCTGTTTTCTATTAGACGACATTTCACTTTTTGCCATAGTCTTCAATGTGCTCTGAATATCACTCTTTTGGGTTTACAGGAACAATGTTCAAAATGTGCCTTATGAGAAGAAAGTTAAAACTCCCTGATTTGAATGCTCACATCACCAAGCAGTTTTACAGAAAGCTTCTCTTCAGCTTATATGTGACGATATTTCCTCTTTCACCACAGACTCGAATGTGATCCCATATATCCTTTCACTGATCCATCCACGAGGGTGTTTTCAAGCTGTGTAATGTAAAGAAAGCTTCATCTATGTGAGAGGAATAAACATGGCAAAAAGCAGATTCACAGAAAGCTTCTTTCCAGTTTTTATCAGAAGATATTTCCTTTTTCACGATTGTCGTGAATGTGCTCACGAAGGTCCCTTCATGGATCCGTCCATGAAAGTTTCCAAGCTGCATAATGTAAAGAAAGCTTTATCTATGTGAGCTGATTACACATATCACAGAGTAGTTTCCTAGAAAGCATCCTCTCAGTTTTTGTCTGAGGCTATTTCCATTTTAACCATCAGCATCAACATGCTCCTGATTATCACTTGGTACCTGTTTCTCCAAACGTTTTCCCTGACGCTGTATGAGAAGAGAGGTTTAACACTGTGAGTGGAATGCACACGTCACAAAACAGTTCCTCTGAAAGCTTCTCTCCACTTTCAGTCAGAACATATTTCCTTTTTCGCCATAAGCCTCAAAGTGCTCCCGAATATCCCATCACACGCTAAACATACACAGGGTTAGAAAACTGCTCAATGAAAAGAGAGGCTTAACTGAGTGATAGGAATTAGGATGATGCAGAGCAGTTTCACAGAAAGCTTCCTACTGGATGTTTCCTGAGGATATTTCTTTCTTCATAATCTAAGGATCGTTCCCAAATGTCCTTCCTCAGATTCCACAAAAACAGTGATTTCAAACTGCTCAATCCAAAGAATGGTTTAACTCTAGGAGACAAATACACACATCGCAAAGCAATTGCTCAGAACGTTTCTCTGCAGGTTTCCTCGGTAGACGTTTCCTCACTCACCACAAGCCTCCAGGCGTCACTAAATATCCCTTCACAGATACTTCAAAGACAGACTTTCAAAACTGGGCAATGCATAGTAAACATTAACTCTGTGAAGTGAATGCATATATAAAGAGCAGATTGCTGGAACGCTTATTCCACGATTTTATTTCTGTATATTTCACTAATCGCCCTAGTCCTCAATGCGTTCGAAATATCACACTTTCAGTTTCACAGGAACAGTGTTCAAACACTACTTTGTGAGAAAAGAGGTATAACTCCCTGAGTGGAATGCACACATCACAAAGGAGTTTCTCAGAAAGCTTCTATCCAGTTTTTATCTGAAGATATCTCCTCTTTCACCGTAGGCCTGAATGTGCTCTCGAATGTCCCTTCACAGACCTGTGCATGACGTAGTTTCCAAACTGCGTAATATAATTAAGGTTTTAACTATGCAAGACGAATAAATATATCTAACACAAAGCAGTTTCATAGAAATCTTTCCAGTTTCTGTCTGAGGATATTTCCTTTTTCATCATAGTCGTCACTATACTTCTGAATATCTCTTGGTAGCTTTTCCTCCAAAAGGGATTCCAGAATCCTCTAGGAGAAGAAAGGTATATTTCTGTGAGTGAAATGCACACGTCACTAAGCAGGTCCTCAGAAAGCTTCTCTCCAGTTTCTATCTGAGGACGTTTCCTTTCTCACCATAAGCCTCAAAGCCCTCCAGAGTATTCCTTTGCAGACTAAACAAAAACAGTGTTATGACACAGCTCAATGAAAAGAGAAGCTTAACTGTGTGTGCGGAATTCACGTAACACAGAGCAGTTTCACAGAAAGCTTCCTTCTGGTTTCTCTCTGAGGTTATTTCTTTTTCAGGATATTCTAAAGAGCGTTTCCAAATGTCCTTTCTCCGATTCCACAGAAACAGTGATTTCAAACTGCTCAATGCAGAGAGTTTCCAAGCTGTGTAATGTAAAGAAAGCTTTATCTATGTGAGATGATTACACATGTCACAGAGTAGTTTCCTAGAAAGCATCCTTCCAGTTATTGTCTGAGGCTATTTCCCTTTTCACCATCGGCATCAACATGCTCCCGATTATCCCTTGGTACCTGTTCCTCCAAACGTTTTCCCTGATGCTGTATGAGAAGAGAGGTATAACACTGTGAGTGGAATGCACACGTCACAAAACACTTCGTCCGAAATCTTCTCTCCAGTTTCAGTCAGAACATATTCCCTTTTTCACCATAAGCCTCAAAGTGCTCCCGAATATCCCATCATATGCTAAACACACACAGGGTTATAAAACTGCTCAATGAAAAGAGAGGCTTAAGTGAGTGATAGGAATTAGGATGATGCAGAGCAGTTTCACAGAAAACTTCCTACTGGATGTTTCCTGAGGATATTTCTTTCTCCATAATCTAAGGATCATTCCCAAATGTCCTTTTACAGATTCCACAAAAACAGTGACTTCAAGCTGCTCAATCAAAAGAATGGTTTAACTCTATGAGACGAATACACACATCACAAAGCAGTGGCTCAGAAAGTTTCTCTGCAGGATTCATTGGAAGATGTTTCCTCACTCACCAGAAGCCTCCAGGCATCACTAAATATCCCTTCACAGATTCGTCAAAGACAGAGATTCAAAGCTGGACAACATTAATTCTATGAAGTGAATACACATATCAGAGAGCAGATTCTTGGAACGCTTCTTCCTCGATTTTATTTCAGTACATTTCACTATTCGCCATAGTCCTCAATGCACTCTGAAATATCACCTTTTCGGGTTCACAGGAACAGTGTTCAAACGCTGCCTTGTGAAAAAAAGAGGTATAACTCCCTGAGTGGAATATGTATATCACAAAATAATTTCTCAGAAAGCTTCTATCCTGTTTTAATTTGAATATATCTTCTTTTTCACCGTAGGTCTGAATGTTCTCCCAAACATCCCTTCGTGGATGCTTGAATGACGGAATTTACAAACTGCGTAATATGAGAAAAGTTTTAACTATGTGAGATTAATAAATATATCTAACACAAAGCCGTTTCACAGAAATCTTCTTTCCAGTTTTTGTCTGAGGATATTTCCTTTTTCACCATAGCCCTCCCTATACTTCTGAATGTCTCTTTGTAGCTCTTTCTCCAAAAGGGATTCTGGAATCCTACAGGAGAAGAAAGGTATATTTCTGAGAGTGGAATGCACAAATCACAAAGCAGCTCCTCAGAAAGCTTCTCTCCAGTTTCAATCTGAAGACGTTTACTTTCTCGTGTAAGCCTCAAAGCGCTCCTGAATATCCCTTCGCAGACTAAACAAAATCAGTGTTATGATACAGCTCAATGAAAAGAGAAGCTTAACTGTGTGAGCGGAATTCATGTCTCACAGAGCAGTTTCACAGAAAGCTTCCTTCTGGTTTCTCTCTGAGGGTATTCTTTTTCAGGATATTCTAAAGAGCGTTTCCAAATGTCCTTTCTCAGATTGCACAGAAACAGTGATTTCAAACTGCTCAATTGAAAGAATGATTTAACTCTCTGAGATGAATACAAACATCACAAAAGAGTTGCCCAGAAAGCTTCTCTCCAATTTTCGATGGAAGACATTTTCTTGCTAGACCCAGGCCTCCGGTTGTCACTTCCTATCCCTTCTCAGAACGCTCAAAGACCGAATTTCAAACTATGAAATGTAGAGTAAGCATGAACCCTGTGAAAAGAATGCACATATAGGAGAGCAGATTCTTGGAACTCTTCCTCCTCGATTTTATTTCGGTATATTTCACTATTCGCCATAGTCCTCAATGCTTTCCGAATTATCACTTTTTCGGTTTCACAGAAACAGTGTTCAAACACTGCCTTGTGAGAAAAGAGGTATAACTCCCTGAGTGGAATGCACACATCACAAAGTAGTTTCTCAGAAGGTTTTCTATCCAGTTTTTATCTGAAGATATCTCCTCTTTCACCATAGGCGTGAATGTGCTCCTGAATATTCTTTCGTGGATCTGTGCATGACGGAGTTTCCAAACTGCATAATATAATTAACATTTTAACATTGCGAAATGCATAAATGTATTTAACACAAAGCAGTTTCAGAGAAATCTTCTTTCCAGTATTTGTCTGAGGATATTTCCTTTTTCACCAGTTGTCGCTAAACTCCCGAATATCTCTTGGTAGCTTTTTCTCCAAAAGGGATTCCAGAATCCTCTAGGAGAAGAAACGTATATTTCTGTGAGTGGAATGCACACGTCACAAAGCAGCTCCTCAGAAAGCTTCTCTCCAGTTTCTATCTGAAGACGTTTCCTTTCTCACTGTAAGCCTCAAAGCCCTCCAGAATAACCCTTCACAGACTAAACAAAAGCAGTGTTATGATACAACTCAATGAAAAGAGAAGCTTAACTGTGTGAGCAGAATTCATGTGACACAGAGCACTTTCACAGAAAGCCTCCTTCTGGTTTCTTTGAGGTTATTTCTTTTTCAGGATATTCTAAACAGCGTTTCCAAATGTCCTTTCTCAGATTCCACAGAAACAGTGATTTCAAACTGCTCAATACATAGAATGATTTAACACTATGAGATGAATATAAACATCACAAAAGAGTTGTGCAGAAAGCTTCTCTCCAATTTTCGATGGAAGACATTTCCTTGCCTCACACAGCCTTCCGGTCACCACTTACAATCTCTTCGCAGAACCCCCAAAGATCGACTTTCAAACTGGAAAATGTAGAGTAAGCTTTAACCCTGTGAAAAGAATGGATATGTCAGAGAGCAGGATCTTCCAGTGCTTCTTTCTGTTTTTTATTGGACAACATTTCACTTTCTGCCATAGTCTTCAATGTGCTCTGAATATCAGTCTTTTAGTTTTACAGGAACAGTGTTCAAACTGTGCCTTATGAGAAGAAATTTAAAACTCCCTGAGTGGAATGCACACATCACCAAGCAGTTTCTCAGAAAGCTTCTCTCCAGTTTTTATCTGACTATATTTCGTTTCACCATAGGCCCGAATGTGATCCCAAATATCCCTTCGCGGATCTATCCACGAGGGAGTTTCCAAGTGGCGTAATGTAAAGAAAGCTTCATCTATGTGAGACGAATAAACATGGAAAAAAAGCAGATTCACAAAAAGCTTCTTTCCAGTTTTTATTGGAAGATATTTCGTTTTTCACCATAGTACAGAATGTGCTCCTGAAGGTCCCTTCGTGGATCCGTCCATGACAGTTTCCCAGCTGCGTAATGTAAAGAAAGCTTTATCTATGTGAGATGATTACACTTATCACAGAGGAGTTTCCTAGGAAGCATTTTTCCAGTTTTTGTCTGAGGCTATTTCCCTTTTCACCATCAGCATCTACATGCTCCCAAATATCACTTGGTACCTGTTTCTCTAAAAGGGCTTCCCTGACGCTGTATGAGAAGAGAGGTATAACACTGTGACTGGAACGCACACATCACAAACAGTTCCTTGGAAAGCTTCTCTCCAGTTTCTGTCTGAACATATTTCCTTTTTCACCATATGTCTCAAAGTGCTCCTGAGTATCCCATCACACGCTAAACATACACAGGGTTAGAAAACTGCTCAATGAAAAGAGAGGCTTAACTGAGTGACAGGAATTAAGACAACACAGAGCAGTTTCACAGAAAGGTTCCTTCTGGATTTTACCTGAGGATATTTCTTTCTCTGTATTCTAAGGATCGTTCCCAAATGTCCTTCCTCAGATTCCACAAAAACAGTGATTTCAAGCTGCTCAATCCAAAGAATGATTTAACTGTATGGGATGAATACACACATTGCAAAGCAGTTGCTCAGAACGTTTCTTTGCAGGTTTCATCTGAAGACGTTTCCTCGCTCACCACAAGCCTCCGAGCGTCACTAAATATCCCTTCGCATATTCTTCAAAGGCAGAGTTTTGAAACTGGGCAACATAGAGTAAGCATCAACTCTGTGAAGTGAATGCACATATCAGAGAGCAGATTTTTGGAATTCTTCTTCCTCGATTTTATTTCAGTATATTTCACTATTCGCCATAGTCCTCAATGTGTTCCGAAATTTCACTTTTTCGGTTTCACAGGAACAGTGTTCAAACACTGCCTTGTGAGAAAAGAGGTATAACACCCTGAATGGAATGCATACATCACAAAGTGGTTTCTCAGAAAGTTTCTATCCAGTTTTTACGTGAAGATATCTCCTCTTTCACCATATGCCTGAATGTGTTCCCGAATGTCCATTCACAGATCTGTGCATGACGCACCTTCCAAACTGTGTAATATAATTAGAATTTTAACATGAGAGACGAATGAATATATCTAACACAAAGCATTGTCACAGAAATCTTCTTTCCAGTTTTTGTCTGTGGATATTTCCTTTTTCACCATAGTCGTCACTATAGTCCCGAATATCTCTTGGTTCCTTTTTCTCCAAAAGGGATTCCGGAATTCTCTAGGAGAAGAAAGGTATATTTCTGTGAGTGAAATGCACACGTCACATAGCAGATCCTCAGAAAGCTACTCTCCCATCTCTATCTGAAAACTTTTTTTATCACCGTAAGCCTCAGCGCCCTCCAGAATATTCCTTAGCAGACTAAACAAAAACACTGTTATGATGCAGCTCAATGGAAAGAGAAGCTTAACTCTGTCAGCAGAATTCACGTGACACAGGGCAGATTCACAGAAAGCTTCCTTCTGGTTTCTCTCTGTGGTTATTTCTTTTTCAGGATATTCTAAAGAGCATTTCCAAATGTCCTTTTTCAGATTATACAGAAACAGTGATTTCAAACTGCTCATTCCAAAGAATCATTTAACGCTATGAGATGAATACAATCATCACACAAGAGTTGCCCAGAAAGCT
The DNA here is from genome assembly GCF_009764315.1 of Trachypithecus francoisi. Lineage (NCBI taxonomy): Eukaryota > Metazoa > Chordata > Mammalia > Primates > Cercopithecidae > Trachypithecus > Trachypithecus francoisi. The sequence continues at coordinate 24,955 of NW_022680558.1, read as the reverse complement.
TCCCTCCAATTTTCGATAGAGGACATTTTCTTGCTAGACAGAGGCCTTCTGACACCACTTACTATCCGGTCGCAGAAACCTCAAATACCAACTTTCAAACTGGGAAATGTAGAGTAAGCTTTAACCCTGTGAAAAGAATGGACATGTCAGAGAGCAGTTTCTTCGAAGGCTTCTTTCTGTTTTTTATTGGACGATATTTCACTTTTTGTCATAGTCCTCAATGTGCTCCAATTATCACTCTTTTGGTTTTAAAGGAACAGTGTTCAAACTGTGCCTTATGACAAGAAAATTATAACTCCCTGAGTGGAATGCACACATCACAAAGCAGTGTCTCAGAAAGCTTCCTTCCAGTTTTTATCTGGCTGTATTTCCTCTTTCACCATAGGCCCGAAGGTGATCCCAAATATCCCTTCGCGGATCCATCCATGAGGGAGTTTCCAAGCTGCGTAATATAAAGAAAGCTTCATCTATGTGAGATGAGTAAGCATAGCAAAAAGCAGATTCACAGAAAGCTTCTTTCCAGTTTTTATCTGAAGATATTTTCTTTTTCACCATAGTCCAGAATGTGCTCCCGAAGGTCCCTTCGTGGATCCGTCCATGACAGTTTCCGAGCTGTGTGATGTAAAGAAAGCTTTACCTATGTGAGATGATTATAGATATCACAGAGTAGTTTCCTAGAAAGTTTCTTTCCAGCTTTAGTCTGAGGCTATTTCCCCTTTCACCATCGGCATCATCATGCTGCCGAATATCACTTGGTACCTGTTTCTCCAAAAGGGTTCCCTGAAGCTGTATGAGAAGAGAGGTATAACACTGTGACTGGAATGCACACGTCAAAATGCAGTTCCTCGGAAAGCTTCTCTCCAGTTTCGGTCTGAACATATTTCCTTTTTCACCATTAGCATCAAAGTGCTCCCGAATATCCCATCACACGCTCAACATACACAGGGCTAGAAAACTGCTCAATGAAAAGAGAGCCTAATCTGAGAGACAGGAATTAAGATGACACAGAGCAGTTTCTCAGAAAGTTTTTCTGGATTTTACCTGAGGATATTTCTTTCTCCATATTCTAAGGATCGTTCCCAAATGTCCCTCCTCAGATTCCACAAAAACAGTGATTTGAAGCTGCTCAATCCAAAGAATGGTTTAACACTATGAGATGAATACACACATCGCAAAGCAGTTACTCAGAACGTTTCTCTGCAGGTTTCATCGGAAGACGTTTCCTCGCCCCCCACAAGCCTCCGGGCGTCACTAAATATCCATTCACAGATTCTTCAAAGACAGAGTTTCAAAACTGGGCAACATAGAGTAAGCATTAACTCTGTGAAGTGAATGCACATATCAGAAAGAAGATTCTTTTAACGTTTCTTCCTCGATTTTATTTCTGTATATTTCACTATTTGCCATAGTCCTCAGTGCGTTCTGAAATATCACTTTTTCGGTTTCACAGTAACAGTGTTCAAACACTGTCTTGTGAGAAAAGCGGTATAACTCCCTGAGTGGAATGCATACATCACAAAATAGTTTCTCAGAAAGCTTCTATCCAGTTTTCATCTGAAGATACCTCCTCCTTCACCATAGGGCTGAATGTGATCCCGAATGTCCCTTCACGGAACTGTGCATGACAGAGTTTCCAAACTGTGTAATATAATTAAAATTTTAACAATGCGAGATGAAAAAATATACATAACACAAAGCATTTTCACAGAAATCTTCTTTCCAGTTTTTGTCTGTGGATATTTCCTTTTTCACCATAGACCTCCCTATACTCCCGAATATCTCTTTGCAGATTTAACCCTGTGAAAGCAATGTACACGTCAGAGAGCAGTTTCCAAACTGCATAATATAATTAACTTAAACTTTTAACTATGCGAGATGAAGAAATATATCTAACACAAAGCAGTTTCACAGAAATCTTCTTCCCGGTTTTTGTCTGAGGATGTTTTTTTTTCACCATAGTCGTCTCTATACTCCAGAATATCCAGAATATCTCTTGGTAGCTTTTTCTCCAAAAGGGATTCTGGAATCCTCTAGGAGAAGAAAAGTATATATATTTTTTTAAGTTGTGAGTTTTCAATATTTAATAAACTATTACACAACAGGGTCTTAGGATAGCGCGTGGCAACAGTGTGAGTTGTATAAGCTTTTACCGTTGTCCTTAAGTAGTATTTTCTGTCTTTTTCTCGTCACACAACTCTTTAAAAACACAGTTGAATAGCTAATATGCATACAATTTTGTATTACACTTGTTTCATTTAAGATCATAACAATTTCTTCTCATGCTGTTTTATAGTTTGTACAATTAAAATGGTAATGACTTCATACTATTCTATCCAGTACAAGAGTTAACATTCAAGTTGATCTCACTTTCCCACAGCTATAAGACTTCAATGAATATCTTTATGTAAATATTGTCTTTCTTTATTTGAAATAATAAAGGTAAAAAATGACCACAGGAGGGGATACTTTTATACTGCATATATGTCTTTCTAAATGTTCAATTTTTTACTATCAGCAGCAAAAAAAGAGTTCATCAGTGTCACAGTACACATAACAGGATAGCATACTGTGATTAAAAATAACATGCATCTTAATATTTACCATATTAAAATAGTTCCATAAATTGAGTTCACTAGTGACATTTACTTCTTTATGGCTAGTGAGATTCAGCACTTTGCTCAATTAGCATATTACACAGTTTTAATGTTTTCTTGTTAATTACATTGCATTGTATACTAGTAAACATAGCTCGTTTTGCAGTTTTTGCTGGGAACATCGTCTGCTCATTGCTTTTATTCCTCTTTGGATTTTGTATGGTAATGTACATTTTAGATGGTTGGATTTATTTTTGTCATTTATAATATTTCTAAATTTATTAGAGTCCTGGCAAATGATTTAATTTTTAAGATTTGATACTGATTATCTAAAGTCGATATGAAATTTATTTTATGGTGTAAGTTATAAATCTAAATGGAAAAGCCATTCACTAGTTAGTATTCTATGACAATTTACTGAAGAATCTTTCTCTTCCTCATTTTGGTGAGGCTACTTTTTACTGCATATTTAATTATGCAGAATGAGGTTGATTTTGTGCTCACATCTTCTATTTCAGTGATCTGTTTATCCTCTTGTGAATAAGCCACTGCTTTATTTCTTTTGCTTTGAAATACATTTTTTTTATTATACTTTAAGTTCTAGGGTACATGTGCATAACGTGCAGCTTTGTTACATATGTATACTTGTGTCATATTGGTGTGCTGCACCCATCAACTCGTCAGCACCCATCAATTAGTCATTTATATCAGGTATAACTCCCAATGCAATCCCTCCCCCCTCCCCCCTCCCCCTCCCCATGATAGGCCCCGATGTGTGATGTTCCCCTTCTCGAGTCCAAGTAATGTCATTGTTCAGTTCCCACCTATGAGTGAGAACATGCGGTGTTTGGTTTTCTGTTCTTGTGATAGTTTGCTAAGAATGATGGTTTCCAGCTGCATCCATGTCCCTACAAAGGACGCAAACTCGTCCTTTTTTATGGCTGCATAGTATTCCATGGTGTATATGTGCCACATTTTCTTAATCCAGTCTGTCACAGATGGACATTTGGGTTGATTCCAAGTCTTTGCTATTGTGAATAGTGCCACAATAAACATACGTGTGCATGTGTCTTTATAGCAGCATGATTTATAATCCTTTGGGTATATACCCAGTAGTGGGATGGCTGGGTCATATGGTACATCTAGATCTACATCCTTGAGGAATCGCCATACTGTTTTCCATAATGGTTGACTGAGCTTACAATCCCACCAACAGTGTAAAAGTGTTCCTATTTCTCCACATCCTCTCCAGCACCTGTTGTTTCCTGACTTTTTAATGATTGCCATTCTAACTGGTGTGAGATGGTATCTCATTGTGGTTTTGATTTGCATTTCTCTGATGGCAACTGATGATGGGCATTTTTTCATGTGTCTGTTGGCTGTATGAATGTCTTCTTTTGAGAAATGTCTGTTCATATCCTTTCCCCACTTTTTGATGGGGTTGTTTTTTTTCCTTGTAAATTTGTTTGAGTTCTTTGTAGGTTCTGGATATTAGCCCTTTGTCAGATGAGTAGATTGCAAAAATATTCTCCCATTCTGTAGGTTGCCTGTTCACTCTGATGGTAGTTTCTTTTCCTGTGCAGAAGCTCTTAAGTTTAATGAGATCCCATTTATCAATTTTGGCTTTTGCTGCCGTTGCTTTTGGTGTTTTAGACATGAAGTCCTTGCCCATGCCTATGTCCTGAATGGTACTACCTAGGTTTTCTTCTAGGGTTTTTATGGTATGAGGTCTAACATTTAAGTCTCTAATCCATCTTGGATTAATTTTCGTATAAGGAGTAAGAAAAGGATCCAGTTTCAGCTTTCTACTTATGGCTAGCCAATTTTCCCAGCACCATTTATTAAATAGGGGGTCCTTTCCTCATTTCTTGTTTCTCTCAGGTTTGTCAAAGATCAGATGGCTGTAGATGTGTGGTATTATTTCTGAGGAGTCTGCTCTGTTCCATTGGTCTATATCTCTGTTTTGGTACCAGTACCATGCTGTTTTGGTTACTGTAGCCTTGTAGTATAGTTTGAAGTCAGGTAGCATGATGCCTCCAGCTTTGTTCTTTTGACTTAGGATTGTCTTGGCAATGCGGGCTCTTTTTTTGGTTCCATATGAACTTTAAAGCAGTTTTTTCCAATTCTGTGAAGAAAGTCATTGGTAGCTTGATGGGGATGGCATTGAATCTATAAATTACCTTGGGCAGTATGGCCATTTACATGATACTGATTCTTCCTATCCATGAGCATGGTATGTTCTTCCATTTGTTAGTGTCCTCTTTGATTTCACTGAGCAGTGGTTTGTAGTTCTCCTTGAAGAGGTCCTTTCCATCCCTTCTAATTTGGATTCCTAGGTATTGTATTCTCTTTGAAGAAATTGTGAATGGGAGTTCATTCCTGATTTGGCTCTCTGTTTGTCTGTTACTGGTGTATAAGAATGCTTGTGATTTTTGCACTTTTATTTTGTATCCTGAGACTTTACTGAAGTTGCTTATCAGCTTAAGGAGATTTTGGGCTGAGACGATGGGGTCTTCTAAATATACAATCATGTCATCTGCAAACAGGGACAATTTGACTTCTTCTTTTCCTAACTGAATACCCTTTATTTCTTTCTCTTGCCTGATTGCTCTAGCTAGAACTTCCAACATTATGTTGAATAGGAGTGGTGAGAGAGGGCATCCCTGTCTTGTGCCAGTTTTCAAAGGGAATTTTTCCAGTTTTTGCCCATTCAGTATGATATTGGCTGTGGGTTTGTCATAAATAGCTCTTATTATTTTGAGGTATATTCCATCAATACCGAATTTATTGACCGTCTTTTGCATGAAGGGCCGTTGATTTTCGTCAAGATCTATTGAGATAATCATGTGCTTCTTGTCTTTGGTTCCGTTTATATGCTGGATTACATTTATTGATTTGCGAATGTTGAACCAGCCTTGCATCCCAGGAATGAAGCCCACTTGATGATGGTGGATAAACTTTTTGATGTGCTGCTGAATCTGGTTTTCCAGTATTTTATTGAGGATTTTTGCATCGATGTTCATCAGGGATATTGGTCTAAAATTCTCTTTTTCTGTTGTGTCTCTGCCAGGCTTTGGTATCAGGATGATGTTGGCCTCATAAAATGAGTCAGGGAGGATTCCCTCTTTTTCTATTGATTGGAATAGTTTCAGAAGGAATGGTACCAGCTCCTCCTTGTACCTCTGGTAGAATTCAGCTGTGAATCCATCTGGTCCTGGACGTTTTTTCGTGGGTAGGCTATTAATTATTGCCTCAATTTCAGAGCCTGCTATTGGTCTATTCAGGGATTCAACTTCTTCCTGGTTTAGTCTTGGGAGAATGTAAGTGTCCAGGAAATTATTCATTTCTTCTAGATTTTCTAGTTTATTTGCGTAGAGGCGTTTATAGTATTCTCTGATGGTAGTTTGTATTTCTGTGGGGATGGTGGTGATATCCCCTTTATCATTTTTTATTGCGTCTATTTGATTCCTCTCTCTTTTCTTCTTTATTAGTCTTGCTAGTGGTCTGTCAATTTTGTTGATTTTTTCAAAAAACCAACTCCTGGACTCATTGATTTTTTGGAGGGTTTTTTGTGTCTCTATCTCCTTCAGTTCTGCTCTGATCTTAGTTATTTCTTGCCTTCTGCTAGCTTTTGAATGTGTTTGCTCTTGCCTCTCTAGTCCTTTTAATTGTGATGTTAGAGTGTCAATTTTAGATCTTTCCTGCTTTCTCTTGTGGCATTTAGTGCTATAAATTTCCCTCAACACACTGCCTTAAATGTGTCCCAGAGATTCTGGTATGTTGTATCTTTGTTCTCATTGGTTTCAAAGAACATCTTTATTTCTGCATTCATTTCGTTATGTATCCAGTAGTCATTCAGGAGCAGGTTGTTCAGTTTCCATGTAGTTGAGCGGTTTTAATTGAGTTTCTTAGTCCTGAGTTCTAGTTTGATTGCACTGTGGTCTGAGAGACAGTTTGTTATAATTTCTGTTCTTTGACATTTGCTAAGGAGTGTTTTACTTCCAATTATGTGGTCAATTTTGGAATAAGTGCGATGTGGTGCTGAGAAGAATGTATATTCTGTTGATTTGGGGTGGAGAGTTCTATAGATGTCTATTAGGTCCGCTTGGTGCAGAGATGAGTTCAATTCCTGGATATCCTTGTTAACTTTCTGTCTCGTTGATCTGTCTAATGTTGACAGTGGAGTGTTGAAGTCTCCCATGATTATTGTATGGGAGTCTAAGTCTCTTTGTAAGTCTCTAAGGACTTGCTTTATGAATCTGGGTGCTCCTGTATTGGGTGCATAGATATTTAGGAGAGTTAGCACTTCCTGTTGAATTGATCCCTTTGCCATTATGTAATGGCCTTCTTTGTCTCTTTTGATCTTTGATGGTTTAAAGTCTGTTTTATCAGAGACTAGGATTGCAAACCCTGCTTTTTTTTTTTTCCATTTGCTTGGTAGATCTTCCTCCATCCCTTTATTTTGAGCCTATGTATGTCTCTGCATGTGAGATGGGTCTCCTGAATACAGCAGACTGATGGGTCTTGACTCTTTATCCAGTTTGCCAGTCTGTGTCTTTTAATTGGAGCATTTAGTCCACTAACATTTAAGGTTAATATTGTTATGTGTGAATTTGATCCTGCCATTATGATAGTAACTGGTTATTTTGCTCATTAGTTGATGCAATCTCTTCTTAGCCTCGATGGTCTTTACAGTTTGGCATGTTTTTGCAATGGCTGGTATCGGTTGTTCCATTCCAGGTTTAGGGCTTCCTTCAGGATCTCTTGTAAGGCAGGCCTGGTGGTGACAAAATCTCTAAGCGTTTGCTTATCTGTAAAGAATTTTATTTCTCCTTCACTTATGAAACTTAGTTTGGCTGGATATGAAATTCTGGGTTTAAAATTCTTTTCCTTAAGAATGTTGAATATTGGCCCCCACTCTCCTCTGGCTTGTAGAGTTTCTGCTGAGAGGTCTGCTGTTAATCTGATGGGCTTCCCTTTGTGGGTAACCCGACCTTTCTCTCTGGCTGCCCTTAAGATTTTTTCCTTCATTTCAACTTTGGTGAATCTGGCAATTATGTGTCTTGGAGTTGCTCTTCTGGAGGAGTATCTTTGTGGCGTTCTCTGTATTTCCTGAATTTGAATGTTGGCCTGCCCTACTAGGTTGCGGAAGTTCTCCTGGATGATATCCTGAAGAGTGTTTTCCAAGTTGGTTCCATTTTCCCCCTCACTTTCAGGCACCCCAATCAGACGTAGATTTGGTCTTTTTACATAATCCCATACTTCTTGCAGGCTTTGTTCATTTCTTTTTCTTCTTTTTTCTTTTGGTTTCTCTTCTCACTTCATTTCATTCATTTGATCCTCAATCGCTGATACTCTTTCTTCCAGTTCGTCGAGTCGGTTACTGAAGCTTGTGGATGTGTCACGTATTTCTCGTGTCATGGTTTTCATCTCTGTCATTTCATTTATGACCTTCTCTGCATTAATTAGTTCAGCTGTCAATTCTTCTACTCTTTTTTCAAGATTTTTAGTTTCTTTGCGCTGGGTACGTAATTCCTCCTTTAGCTCTGAGAAGTTTGATGGACTGAAGCCTTCTTCTCTCATCTCGTCAAAGTCATTCTCTGACTAGCTTTGATCCGTTGCTGGTGATGAGCTGTGCTCCTTTGCTGGGGGAGATGCGCTTTTAGTTTTTGAATTTCCAGCTTTTCTGCCCTGCTTCTTCCCCATCTTTGTGGTTTTATCTGCCTCTGGTCTTTGATGATGGTGACGTACTGATGGGGTTTTGGTATAGGTGTTCTTCCTGTTTGGTAGTTTTCCTTCTAATAGTCAGGACCCTCAGCTGTAGGTCTGTTGGAGATTGCTTGAGGTCCACTCCAGACCCTGTTTGCCTGGGTATCAGCAGCAGAGGTTGCAGAAGATAGAATATTGCTGAACAGCGAGTGTAGCTGTCTGATTCTTACTTTGGAAGCTTCCTCTCAGGGGTGTACTTCACCCTGTGAGGTGTGGAGTGTCAGACTGTCCCTAGTGGGGGATGTCTCCCAGTTAGGCTACTCAGGGTTCAGGGACCCACTTGAGCAAGCAGTCTGTCCCTTCTCAGATCTCAACCTCCGTGTTGGGAGATCCACTGCTCTCTTAGAAGCTGTCAGACAGAGTCGTTTGCATCTGCAGAGGTTTCTGCTGCTATTGCTGTTGTTGTTGTTATTTAGCTGTGCCGTGTCCCCAGAGGTGGAGTCTACAGAGACAGGCAGGCTTCCTTGAGCTGCTGTGAGCTCCACCCATTTCAATCTTCCCAGCGGCTTTGTTTACCTACTTAAGCCTCAGCAATGGCGGGCGCCCTTCCCCCAGCCTTGCTCTGCCTTGCAGTTAGATTGCAGACTGCTGTGTTAGCAATGAGGGAGGCTCCGTGGGCATGGGACCCTCCCGGTCAGGTGTGGGATATATTCTCCTGGTGTGCCCTTTTGCTTAAAGCGCAGTATTGGGGTGGGAGTTACCCGATTTTTCAAGTGTTGTGTGTCTCACTTCCCCTGGCTAGGAAAAGGGATTCCCTTCCCCCTTGCACTTCCCAGGTGAGGCCATGCCTCGCCCTGCTTCAGCTCTCGCTGGTCAGGCTGCAGCAGCTGACCAGCACCGATTGTCCAGCACTCCCTAGTGAGATGACCCCGGTACCTCAGTTGAAAATGCAGAAATCACCGGTCTTCTGTGTCGCTCGCACTGGGAGTTGGAGACTGGAGCTGTTCCTATTCGGCCATCTTGCTCCGCCCACCCAGACCTCAAATTACCCTCCCTCTTTGGCTTCACAAGGCGCTGGGATTACAGGCAAGATCTGGTCATTTTAAAAAAAGATTTTAGGCCCAGTGCAATAGCTCAAGTCTGTAATGCCAGCACTCTTGGAAGAGACGGGATTTCACCCTGTTGCCCAGGCTGGTCTTGAACTCCTGAACTCAAGTGATTGATCTGCCTGCGCCACCCAAAGTGCTAGAATTACAGGCATGAGCCACCGCTCCCAGTCAAATTTGTCATTTAAGTTCACTTTCTTTAGGAATATGCAGGATGGGAACTATTTCTTTTTTGGGAGGGGTGATGGGAAATATTTATTAAAGTTGTTATATTTTTTTGAAACTGCATATCAGCTGAGTGTCATGGCCAACCAGAAATTTCCATATGCTTTAGTTTCTCAGGCAAAAATTATGTCAAAGCTGCTTCTAGTCTCTCATTTTCATAAATACCTTTACTATGTACCAAAGAAGGGAGCCCTATTTTCCCACAAGGCCTTCTGGAATGGTAACTTACCAGAATGGTGTATAGCCTTCCCTTGAGGCATATTGGAGTTACAAGGGATAGGAATGAAGGAATTGTTGTTGATAATTAGTGGAACTGATGATAAAGGGAATTATCTTAACTGTGCTGCCCTCCTCCCCAGGGGTGACTAATAGTCCAGAGACCTGCATACAGTCTAATTTTACTATCCAAAGGTCTAATCTGGTAGGTGCTGAGGAGATGGTGGTCCACCCAGTATCAGTATTACTACAAATCACACAGATCATCATCTTAGTTCCAGGGAGATTTTATCCACTTGAATTGTACCTCAGCCAGTGACAGAGCCATGAAGACACAGTCCAGCCCCCTAAAGTGGAGAAGATTTTGCACTGTCTAGGCTCTAACCACAGAGGAGGCAGGATTGAAGCCTGGGCCCCAAATTCAGCAGACAAGTTGACAAGAGGCCAGGAACTAGCCAGGCACCGTGGTTCTCACCTGTGATCCCAGCACTGTGGGAGGCCGAGGTGGGTGGATCATGAGGTCAGGAGTTCAAGATCAGCCTGGCCAAATGAGTGAAACCCCATCTTGACTAAAAATACAAAAAATAGCCTGGCATGGTGGCAAGTGCCTGTAATCTCAGCTACTCCAGAGAGTCAGAGAATCAGTTGAACCCAGGAGGCGGAGGCTGTAGTGAGCTGAGATTGCACCACTGCACTCCAGCCCAGTGACAGACTGAGACTCCATATCACAAAAAAAAAAAAAAAAAAAAAAAAAAAAAAAGCCAAGAAGCAAAGTAGAGGCTCATCCATACAGATTTTGAGTGAAGACTAGAGCTTGGTGATGGTGGCATTTCGGATCACACCATATTTAGTACAATGAAACTAATTGTAAATCCATTGGTGTGATAAACGTTGTTATGCACAGTTTTGGATTATCTCAGAAAGAGCTTTTATTAATACAAGAAATCTAAGTATTTTCATATATTCAATTAATGTTGCTAGTGTGAGCCAACTTAATTTCAAATTGAGTGAAATCAAATTCCAAGTAAATCTGGATTTGGAATAAGAATCTTACTATTCTAGAGCTAAACCTTCAGCTCTGCAGTTCATTTATTGTTTTCAGACTTGGCCACATTTAGCTCTTGGTTGCCTAGGGCCTCCACTAGTCTGCAGATAAAGATCAACTCAGGAAACTGAGGCCCAGAGGTAAAACTTACAATCCATGAGTTTCTTGCTTTCCTGGGCATTTGACATTGATCCATCAGTACTCTTGCTTATAAGTGGACTCAAGACCAGTAAGCAAAACTAATACTTTTAAAGAGTTCATGGCTGGGTACAGTAGCTCACGCCTGTCATCCCAGCACTTTGGGAGGCTGACGTGGGAGGATCACTTGTGGTTAGGTGTTTGAGACCAGTCTGGTCAACACGGTGAAACCCCGTCGCTACTAAAAATACAGAAATAAGCCAGGCATACTGGTGTGTGCCTGTGTTCCCAGTTATTCAGGAGGCTGAGGCAGGAGAATCACTTCAACCTGGGAAGTGGAAGTTTCAGTGAGCTGAGACCATGCCACTGCCACTCCTGCCTGGTTGACAGAGTGAGACCCTGGCTTAAAAAAAAAAAAAAAAAAAAAAGGCCAGGCATGGTGGCTCACGCCTGTAATCCCAGCACTTTGGTAGGTCAAAATGGGTGTAGCACGAGGTCAAGAGTTCAAGACCAGCCTGGCCAATATGGTGAAACCTCATCTCTACTAAAAATACGAAAATTAGCTGGGCATGGTAGCTCGTGTCTATAGTCCCAGCTATTCAGGAGGCTGAGGAAGAAGAATTGCTTGAACCCGGGAAGCAGAGGTTGCAGTGAGCAGATCACACCACTGCACTCCAGCCTGGGCAACTGACTGGGTGACAGCGTGAAACTTAGTCTCAAGAAAAGAAAAGGCCAGGTGTGGTGGCTCATGCCTGTAAACCCAGCACTTTGGGAGGCCAAGGCAGGTGGATCATGAAGTCAGGAGATCTAGACCATCCTGGCCAACATGGTGAAACCCTGTCTCTACTAAAAAAATAAAAAGTAGCTGGGTATGGTGACACATGCCTGTAATCCCAGCTACTTAGGAGACTGAGGCAGGGGAATCACTTGAACTCAGTAGGTGGAGGTTGTAGTGAGCCAAGATCACACCATTGCACTCTAGCCTGGCAACAGAGCAAGACTCTGTGTAAAAAAAGAAAAAAGAAAAAAAGTGTGTTTCCTATAGGAGACCCTAAACTGTTGTGAATTGTGTGTCAAGAGAAAAAAAAACTGTTCATGCAAAGTGCGTGAATATATCAGGAAAGCTTCCTTCCAAAGCTAACTAAAATCATATTGTGGGGTAACTAGTTTCTGGCCTAAATCTCATGGGAATTTTTTTCACTCATACTTTCTATCTAAATGGTTATTTTAAAACAGTTATTCTTTACTTAGGTATTTAAGCTTTAAAAATGTTTCCAAGCCTAGGTTTGGATATCCTAATTACCTTTTAAATATTTAATTATTGGCATTGTTGACAATGTCTTGAGAGCAGATGGCTTTCCAATTCAGCAGTTTTAGAACCCATGTGCCCTAGACTCAACATAAAAGAATGCCATATTTTTCTCATCACTTTAATTTTTCTCTTTCATTGCAGGACTACAGTTTCATTATTAACATGTGGTTAAGAGGGTACCTCTTGGAATGAACTTTGTTCTAGGTTCTCAAATTTGGGGGATTAATTTAAATTTCAGAATTAGACTTTTTCCAACACCCCTTTTAAAAAAATTAATTAGCATGTATTTGTATTTTCATGGCCTTTTCCCTGAGAAGTTTTCTGAGCTCCAAAACCAAATACAAATTTTGCCTTTCGTTACACACATACATACACACATATGTATTTAGTTCCAACAATAATTGATATTGCAGTGTTGCTCTAGCAGTTCATGCAAATGAAACTTAATAAAGTTCAGGGAACAACTTTAAGCTATTAAATGCAGGTTATTAAAACACTAATCTAGCCTGGGTGCAGTAGGTTACGCCTCTAATCCCAGCACTTTAGGAGGCCAAGGCAGACAGATCGCTTAAAAAATACCAAAATTAGCCAGGCAGGATGGTGTGCACCTGTAGTCCCAGCTACTCAGGAGGTTGATGTGGGAGGATCATTTGAGCCCAGGAGGTGGAGGTTGCAGTGAACCATGATCATGCCACTCCACTCCTGCTGGGTAACATTGCAAGACCGCATCTCTTAAAAAAGTAAATGTTTATAATAAAAGATAACAAAACTAAGAGGAATTTTCATGCTCTGGTTCACGATCATTTCTAAATTTTCAGACTGAAGAAAAACTAAACACATAAAATTATACTTGAGATTAGTTTGCTACAACAGATTATCCTTTGCAAGGGCCATATAAGTGTCATGCACATCCATGTGAAGAGATCACCAAACAGGCTTTGTGTGAGCAACATGGCTGTTTATTTCACCTGGATGCAGGCAGGCTGAGTCCGAAAAGAGTCAGCGAAGGGAGATAAGGGTGGGGCAGTTTTATAGGATTTGGGTAGGTAAAGGAAAATTACAGTCAAAGGGGGGTTGGTCTCTGGCGGGCAGGAGTGGGGGTTACAAGGTGCTCAGTGGGGGAGCTTTTTGAGCCAGGATGAGCCAGGAAAAGGAATTTCACAAGATAATATCATCACTTAAGGCAAGGACCGGCCATTTTCACTTCTTTTGTGGTGGAATGTCGTGGGTTAAGGTGAGGCAGGGCATTTGCACTTCTTTTGTGATTCTTCAGTTACTTCAGGCCATCTAGGTGTATACGTGCAAGTCACAGGGGATGCGATGGCTTGGCTTGGGCTCAGAGACCTGACAATAAGAGTTTGGAAAATTGATACAGCAGTTAGTAATCTAAGCTTCACAGAAAAATTGGTCATCTCATGTTATTTTCCCCATTCTAAAGATGAGAAAATGCAACTAAAGTAAAAAAATTCACCTTCGTGGCCCCCAGATAAATAGCAAAGAGCTTAATATTTCTCATCATCTGGCTTCACTAAAACCTCAGGTCCACTTCCTAATTGAACCTGTCCTCCCAGTCTTTTTATTACAGTGTGTTTCCAAATGCAGCTGATTGGTTATCTCTAGCCTTTTTGCTTGCCTTCAGGCAGAGAAAGATCAGAATCTACTGTTAACATGTAAAGAATTCATATTTCATGGCCATTCATTTTCTTTTTTAAATAGACATATTGCAAGCCAGTCCTGGCCACACAAAGGCCACTGGCTGTTTCTGGTTATAACATAAATATTTAATTAAAGGAAAAACTACTTTGACTCAGTCTTTTATAAGGCATAAACTATACTAGCTTTGAGCTACACTTTTGCAATTTCCCAAATCCATCTGTTACTTATCCCAGAGTTTTTGTCAGCTTGGAAAACTTAGGAGGCGTACTCACCTGGGTTTTAGAAATGTTTCCAGGAGGCCGGGCATGGTGGTGTGCCTGTAATATCAGCACTTTGGGAGGCTGAGGCGGGTAGATCATGCAGTCAGGAGTTCGAGACTAGCCTGAGCAACATGGTGAAATACTGTCTCTACTAAAAGTACAAAAATTAGCCAGGCATGGTGGCAAGTGCCTGTAGTCCCAGCTACTCAGGAGGCTGAGGCAGAAGAATCATTTGAACCTGGGAGGTGGAGGTTGCAGTGAGCCAAGATCATGCCATTCCACTCCAATCTGGGCAACAGAGCGAGATGCCATCTCAAAAAAAAAAAAAAAAAAAAAAAGAAATGTTTCCAGGAGATGAGTGTGCAATCTTTGACTTACTATTTCTAGAAGAGAACCATCCAAGCAACTGTCATTATGAGAATCTGGATTTGCAGTTAGGCGTGATGGCATGCACCTGTAGTCCCAGCTACTTGGGAGGCTGAGGCAGGAGGATCACTTGAGTCTAGGAGTTCAAGACTGAAGCACACAATGATTGTACCTGAGAATAGCCACTGCACTCCAGCCTGGACAACAAAATAAAACCTAGTCTCTTTAAAAAAAAAAATCAGAATTTGGAATAAAATGAGAAGTCTGATATTCCAAAGCTAAGCCTTCAACTCCACCGTTAATTTGTTTCTGCTATAAGGTTTGGTCATGTTTAGTAGATGGGACCTCCAGTAGTCTGCAGATAAAGATCACCTTGGGAAACTGGAGCCTGGAGGTAAAATCTGTGATTCACAAACTTTTTGCTTTCCCAGGCTTTTAGTGTTGCTTCAGCAGTACTCTTATTTTAAATTATTAAGGATTTGTTGTAAATAAATTATCACTTAAAGATTTTTCTGGCTGGGCGCGGTGGCTCATGCCTGTAATCCCAGCACTTTGGGAGGCCAAGGTGGGCGGATCACGAGGTCAGGAGATCGAGAGGATCCTGGCTGACGCAGTGAAACCCTGTCTCTACTAAAAATACAAAAATAAAATTTTGTAAAAATACAAAAATTAGCCAAGTGTGGTGGTGGACACCTGTACTCCCAGCTACTCAGGAGGCTGAGGCAGGAGAATGGCATGAACCTGGGAGGTGGAGTTTGCAGTGAGCCGAGATCATGCCACTGCACTCCAGCCTGGGCGACAGAGCGAGAATCTGTCTCAAAAAAAAAAAAAACGATTTTTCTTTTTGCTTTTTTTTTAAAAAAAAAAAGTGTAAAAGGCTTTATTTGCAGGGAAGCAGGAATTTAATCAAAGAGGCCAAATCCCACGTCATCGTCTGACTCTTCAGACTCCTCCTTCTTTTCATGTTTCTTCTCCTCTGCTGTAGCAGGCGCGGAACCAGTAGCAGGCGCTGCAGAGCCTGGGGCGGCAGAGATGGCCACAGCCCCACCAGCAGGTACACTGGCAAGCTTGCCAATACCCTGGGCAATGACGTCTTCAATGTTTTTTCCATTCAGCTCACTCATAACCTTGTTGAGTCGGTCGTCGTCCGCCTCCATGCCCACGCTGTCCAAGATCTTCTTGATGTCCTTGGCGCTAGGGGAGGAGTTACCCCTGAGGGCAGCCAGCAGGTAGGAGACTACTTAGCACATCGCGGCGGCGTCTGCGGCGGAGGCGGAGAGCCTCACGCCAAGATTTTTCTTTAGGCCGGGCACGGTGGCTCACGCCTATAATCCTAGCACTTTGAGAGGCCGAGGTGGGCAGATCATGAGATCAGGAGATTGCGACCATCCTGGCTAACACGGTGAAACCCCATCTCTACTAAAAATACAAAAATTAGCCAGGTGTGGTGGCACGCGCCTGTAGTCCCAGCTACTCAGGAGACTGCGGCAAGAGAATCACTTGGACCCGGGAGATGCAGGTTGCAGTGAGCCAAGATCGTGCAATTGCACTCCAGCTTGGGTGACAGAGTGAGACTCCGTCTCAAAAAAAAAAAAAAAAAAAAAAAAGATTTTTCTTTAATAAATAGCAAATCAGCTCTTGTTTCCTGGGAGCCAATGTTTATGTGCTTGGATAGCAAAGGTTTTAAAGTCTTTACTTCATTAGATTCAGTTGCCCAAGATTATGAAGTCACATATATACTTCTGTTTTGATTGTAGAGAGGAGAGAGATGGCAGTTACTTTGTTAATATATCTATATCCAAAATAACAACTGGAAAAAGTAATAAGTTGAAGTGTCACAGCATAAGAATAAGAGGGGCTGGGTGTGGTGGCTCACACCTGTAATCCCAGCACTTTGGGAGGCTGAAGCAGGCAGATTGCTGGAGCCCAGGAGTTCGAGATTAGCCTGCGCAACATGGCAAAAACCCATCTCTACAAAATAAAATAAGAATAAAAGGCTTCCCATGTGGGGCATGGTGTGGTGGCTTATGCCTGTAATCCCAGCACTTTGGGAGGCTGACGCGGGTGGATCACTTCGGGTCAGGAGTTTGAGACCAGCCTGGCCAATGTGGTGAAACCACATCTCTACTAAAAATACAAAAAAAAAAAAAAAAAATTAGCCAGGCATGGTGGCACGTGTCTGTAATCCCAGCTACTCAGGAAACTGAGGCAGAAGAATCACTTGAACCCAGGAGGCAGAGATTGCAGTGAGCCAACATTGCACTACTGGACTATGGCCTGGGCAACAGAGTGATACTCCATATCAAAACAAACAAACAAACAAAAAAACACCTGTCACCGTGCTTCATGCCTGTAATCCTAGAACTTTGGGAGGCTGAGGTGGGCAGATCACAAGGTCAGGAGATGGAGACCATCCTGGACAACATGGTGAAACCCCGTCTCTACTAAAACTATAAAAATTAGCCAGGTGCGGTGGTGCGCATCTGTCGTCCCAGCTACTCGGGAGGCTGAGGCAGGAGAATCACTTGAACCCAGGAGGCAGAGATTGCAGTAAGCCAAGATCGTGCCACTGCCCTCCGGCTTGGTGACAGAGCAACACTCTGTCTGGAAAAAAAAAAAAAAAAAGAATAAGAGATAGGAACCCAATAAAGGTATAGCATATGAGGTTTTGTCAATGTGGATTGATTGATTGACCTGGCTGGCTAAAACAGATTTCATTCCAATAAAAAAATTTAAGAATAATCTAATCTCTCACTTCTTTCTATGCTTAAAAAAATAAAATAAAGTTGATTTAGGCCAGCTGTGATTTGATGGTGCTTATATTGATGGTAAAACTCTTCATTAAACATCTTACAATAGCAGAGCTGAAAGCCTAATAAGCTTCAGGGTCAGAGCCATTCCTGTCTTGTATTGTTCTTAGCCCTAATCTTGCCCAGCTTAAAATGTTTTCCATATGTAAAGGGACTTTTTAGTATTAAATTTTTAATGTAAATTGCTTTAAGCAAATGTAGATTATCCCTACTTCACACATATAATTCCATAGATAAGCATATTGTTTCAAGTTAAGGCAAAGATTCTCCTATCTTTGCTAACTACCTTCAAAACATTGTAGTCTCTCAAATGAAAATGGTTATATACTCAAATATTAATTGACAGCATGACAGAGGAAAGATAGAACCAATAAGTTTGGGATAGGAAAAAATTATTGTGACTCAAGTTTGGAATTTTCTGTCAACAAGATACAATTACAAGATGGATATAAAAAGTTTTGAACTTGTAAAACATGTTTCATAATATAATGTATCATCTTTATTTAGTATTATTTTATCCCTCTCTTAAACCAATCCTTACCCTAAATTATGCTTCCTTCAATCATTTTTGAATGTTATATGATATGGCTTCTCCTCATCTGCCCACTTTGCAGGTGTGAACACTGAGGCAATGAACCAGAACGGTGGTGACTTACCTCTGGTCACACATACACTTAGAAGAATGTTTCCTGGCTGAACCATGTAATACCAACTGAAGACCCTCCCTCACCTCATAAACAAGCTAAAATTTCAGATTGCTTTTGTTAGTTCTAATGATAGGTGCCAAATAAAGACAAAATATTTTGGATCCTTTTCATAATGAAGTGGAATTCAGAGAAATTTACTAAAAATTGTTCTTTGATAGGCTGTCTTATTTTTAGAAAAATCGTTTAGGGTAGATCCAGTGTAAGAATGATGTAAGGCTGGGTACAGTGGCTCACACCTGTAATCCCAGCACTCTGGGAGGCCAAGGTGGGCGGATCACTTGAGGTCAGGAGTTCGAGACCAGCCTGGCCAACATAGCAACACGCTGTCTCAATGAAAAATACTAAAAACAGTTGAGCGTGGTGGTGTGTGCCTGTAATCCCAGCTACTTGGGAGGCTGAGACAGGAGAATCGCTTGAACCTGGGAAATGGAGGTTGCAGTGAGCCGAGATCGCGCCATTGCTCTCCAGCCTGGGTGACAGAGTGAGACTCCATATTAAAAAAAAAAAAATGATGTAGCTGGCTGGGTGTGGTGGCTCATGCCTATAATCCCAGCACTTTGGAAGGCCAAGGTGGTAGGATCACTTGAGCCCAGAAGTTTGAGGCTGCAGTGAGTCATAATTGCACCACTGTACTCCAGCTCAGGTGACACAGTGAGACTCTGTCTTTAAAAAGAAAAAGAAAAATGATGGCTGGGCACGGGTACTCACACCTGTAATCCCAGCACTTTGGAGGCCGAGGCAGGTGGATCATGAGGTCAGGAGTTTGAGACCAGCCTGACCAACATGGTGAAACCCCGTCTCTACCAAAAATACAAAAATTAGCTGGGCATGGTGGTGCACACCTGTAATCCCAGTTACTCAGGAGGCTGAGGCAGGAGAATTGCTTGAACTCTGGAGGTGGAGATTGCAGTGAGCCGAGATTGTGCTATGGCACTCCAGCCTGGGCAACAGAGCAAGACTCTATCTCAAACAAAAAAAAGAAACTGAATTGTTGCCACTTCTGCAATAACTTCATCACTCCTTTCTCGCTTATACTGTGTTCCTAGTGCCTTAACATGGTTACTGTCAGAAACTTACTTTTGAGCATCTACACTGCTGTTTCACAACCAATTCAGTTTTTTGTTTGCTTGTTTGCATTTTTTTGAGATGAAGTCTTAGTGTGTCACCCAGGCTAGAGTTCAGTGGCGTGATCTCATCTCCCTACAATCTCCACATCCTGGGTTCAAGCAATTCTTGTGCCTGAGCCTCCTGAGTAGCTGTGACTACAGGTCCACAATGCCCAGCTATTTTTTTTTTATTTTTAGTAGAGATGGGGTTTCAGCATGTTGGCCAGGCTGGTCTTGAATTCATGATCTCAAGTGATCTGTCCACCTTGCCCTCCCAAAATCCTGGGATTACAGGTATGAGCCACTGTGCCCGGCCACCAATTGAGTTAGGTAAAACATTTGAGGGTGAAGAGTGGATGAATGAAAGCTAAGAGGGCAGATGTCTTCATTCTGGGCCTGGCAACGGAATGTGCTAGTCATTTGGGTTAGGAAACTGTATATCATTGTAAAAAATGTGAAATAGGGGCCAGAGGATCTCTTGAGGCCAGGAATGTGAGACCAGCCTGGGCCTCATAGTGAGACCCCCATCTCTATAACAATTTAAAAATTAGCTGAGCATGGTGGTGTGTGCCAGTAGTCTCAGATACTTGGGAGGCTGGGGTGGGAGGAACATTTGAACCTGGAGGTCAAGGCTGGAGTGAGCTGTGATCGTGACACTGTACTCCAGCCTGGGAGACAGAGCGAGATCCTGTATCAAAAAGAGAAAAAAATGTGAAATACAGTTCTTTTTGCAACTATTCTCTATCCAAGCCCACTAAAAATATAAAAATAACAAAATAAAGGGAAAACTCCCATATCCATTAAAGGATAACCACAGCTACTAGGAAGTGAAGGCGTAGGCTAAGAGTTGACACCACTTCTCATACCTTGAAACAATATGCATCTTTTCCACAAGTGCCAGAGTCTTAAAATGAATATTCTTAGATTCTAGATTAGAGCAGTCTGATAAAACAACAAGGTCAGGCCACAGGAGAAGCAAATAATATTCTTACAGAGGCTCGGTTTCTGTCCGGGAGGTGGAGCTGGGGATAATCCAAGCCTTCCCCACCATTTGTATGATCTCTGACCTAGCTTCTTAGTTAAGGTGGAGCTTTAGTGGTGGAATGAGGTGAAGGAGATAGTATTATAGCAATAGGTAGAAACCCCATGACCTAAAGGGCTTTGTCTCAATTTTCT
The DNA here is from genome assembly GCF_009764315.1 of Trachypithecus francoisi. Lineage (NCBI taxonomy): Eukaryota > Metazoa > Chordata > Mammalia > Primates > Cercopithecidae > Trachypithecus > Trachypithecus francoisi. Next base: position 4,529 of record NW_022680558.1, on the reverse strand, counting down.
TGAATCCTGAGAGGTAAAGAGAGATATATCCATAGAGTGAAAGAAATAACAGATTTTGACCAGGCACAGTGGCTCACGCCTGTAATCCCAGCACTTTGGGAGGCTGAGGTGGGTGGATCATGAGGTCAGGAGTTCAAGACCAGCCTGGCCAAGATGGTGAAACCCAGTTTCTAGTAAAAATACAAAAGTTAACTGGGCATGGTGGTGGACTCCTGTAATCCCAGCTATTCGGGAGGCCGATGCAGGAGAACTGCTTGAACCCAGGAGGTGGAGGTTGCAGTGAGCCAAGATCATGCCACTGCACTCCAGCCTGGGTGACAGAGCAAGACTCTGAGGAAAAAAACAATAAGAGCACACTAGATAAATTCTAAAGATGAAATGTACTTCCCTCCAGGTTTTTTGTAATTCTTTGACTCAGTCTATGTCGGGTTTTTTTGTTTGTTTGTTTTTGTTGCTTTGAGGAGGAATTAGTTGAGGATAGAGAGTTCCTTTTTTTATTATTTCTGAGACAGGGGTCTTGCTATGTTACCAAGTTGGATCTCAAACTCCTGAGTACAGGGCATCCTCCCACCTCAGCCTCCAGAGTAGCTGGGACTATAGACATGAGACACCACACCTGGCTATAGCTATGGACACTTCTGTGACAGGGCGAGGTTGCCAGTCAGTCCCCAAGAATAGCCAATCTCTGCCCACCTGGAAGCCCAGGCATCTCAGTAAGTCCTCTCAGGCCAGCTCCTCAGCTCCTCAGCGCTTCCCAAGTGCTTGGTGCTCAGCAATGTGAGGAGAGTTTTGTTGTCGTTTGCTTGCAATTTTAAAAATTGAAATAAAATTCACATAGCATTAAAGTCATTATTTTTGGTGGGACATGGTGTCTTATGCCTGTAATCCTAGCACCTCAGGAGGCCAAGGTGGGCAGATTGCCTGAGCCCAGGAGTTTGAGACCAGCTTCGCCAACATAGTGAAATGCTGTCTCTAAGAAAAATACAAAAAACTAACCAGGCGGGATGGTGTGCGCCTGTGATCCCAGGTACTCGGTAGGCTGAGGTGGGAGAATCACTTGAACCCAGGAGGTAGAGGTTGCAGTGAGCTGAGATCTTGTCACTAGACTCTAGCCTGGGTAACAGAGCAAGACCCTGTCTCTAAATAAATAAATAACTAGAATCATGCAATGTGTGACCTTTTCTGTCTGGTTGCTTTCACTTAGTGTGAGGATTTTTTCTCTCTTTTTTTTCATAAAAATGGTTTAGAAGAAAGCATGATGTTGTCAAGATGCATCCATATTACAGCATGTACTTCATTTATTTTGTATGGCTGAGTGATTGTGTAGATCAACCTCATTTATCCATTCTTCATTTGAGGGACATTTGCCCTGTTTCCACTTGTGGACTATTATGAATAATGCTGCTATGAGCACTCATGTACACATTTTTATGCGGACATATGTTTTCATTTCTCTTGGGTATATAGCTAGGAATTGAATAGCTGAGTCATCCATTGAGGTTTTTTTTATATATTTATTTGTCTTTTTAAATTTTTAATATTTTAATTTGGTTCTTTTTTGTATCTTCCATTGCTCAGTGAAGGGGGCCAGCCCCTCCACACACGTCGGCATTTCTCATCAGGTTTAACAAGAGACTTGAGAAAAGAAAGAGACACAGAGACAAAGTACAGAGAAGGGAAAGTAGGCCCAGGGGACCGGCGCTCAGCATACGGAGGACCCGCGCCTTCTTGATCTCTGAGTTTCCTCAGTATTTATTGATCATTATCTTTACCATCTCGGAGAGGGGAATGTGCAGGACAATAGGGTGATAGTGGGAAGAGGGTCAGCAGGAGAACATGTGAACAAATGTCTCTGTGTCATAAACAAGCTTAAGAAAAAGGTGCTGTGCTTTGATGTGAACATACATAAACATCTTGGTGCATTAAAGAGCAGCATTGCTGCTACCAAGTCTCACCTCCAGTCCTAAGGCGGTTTTCTCCTATCTCAGTAAATAAGAACATACAATCGGGTTTTACACCCAGGGACAAGCAGGAGATACATGCCTTCCTCTTATCTCAACTGCAAATAGGCTTTCCTCTTTTACTAATCCTCCTCAGCACAGACCTTTTATGGGTGTCGGGCTGGGGGGCGATCAGCTCTTTCCCTTCCCACGAGACCATATTTCAGACTATCACATGGGGAGAAATCTTGGACAATACCTGGCTTTCCTAGGCAGAGGTCCCTGTGGCCTTTTGCCGTGTTTGTATCCCTGGGTACTTGAGATTAGAGGATGGTGATGACTTTTAACAAGTATACTGCCTTTAAGCACTTGTTTAACAAACCGCATCCTGCACAGCCCTTAATCCATTAAACCTTGAGTAAACACAGCACATATCTCTGCAAGTTCAGGGTTGGGGGTAGGCTTACAGGTTAACAGCATCTCAAGGCAGAAGAATTTTTCTTAGTACAGAACAAAATGGAGTCTCTTACGTCTACTTCTTTCTACATAGAAACAGTAATAGTCTGATCTCTCTTTCTTTTTCCCACAGCTCAGGATTTTGTTTGTTTGTTTGTTTTTGAGACAGAGTCTCACTCTTGCCCAGGCTGCAGTGCAGTGGGGAGATCTCTGCTCAACCTCTTCTTCCCAAGTTCAAGTAATTCTCCTGCCTCCGCCTCCCAAGTAGCTGGGACTACAGGTGCGTACCATCACGCCCAGCTATTTTTTTTTTTTTTTTTTTTTCATTTTTGGTAGAGACGGGGTTTCACCAAGTTGGCCAGGTTGGTCTCGAACTCCTGGCCTCAAGTGATCCACCCATCTCAGCCTCCCAAAGTGCTGGGATTAACAGGCGCCAGCCACCATGCCTGACCAAGGCTTTTTACTTCTTTGCTGAGACTTTTTAAAAGTGAAAGCAAGTTTATTAGAGAATTAAAGAAATAAAAGAACAGCTACTCCATAGATAGAGAAGGCCCAAGGGCTGCTGGTTGTCTATTTTTATGGTTATTTCTCTATCATATACCAAACAAGGGGTGAATTATTCATAAGTTTTCCAGGAAAGGGGGAAGAATTTCCAGCAACTGAGGTTTCTTTCCCCTTTTAGACCACATAGATACATTGCCATGGTGTTTGCAAGCTGTCATGGTGCCAGTGGGAGTGTCTTTTAGCATGCTAATGTATTATGATTAGCATATAATGAGCAAGAAGACAATCAGAGGTCACTTTCCTTTCCATCTTGGAATTTTTTTTTTTTTTCTGGGACTGAGTCTCACTCTGTCACCCAGGCTGGAGTGCAGTAGTGCGAATCTCATGTCTCAGCCTCCCAAGTAGCTGGGATTACAGGCAACCAGCACCACACCCTGCTAATTTTGTATTTTTAGTAGAAATGGGTTTCACCATGTTGGCCAGGCTAGTCTCAAACTCCTGACCTCAAGTGATCCACCTGCCTTGACCTCCCAAAGTGCTGGGATTATAGGCATGATCCACTGCTCCTGCCTGAAATCTTGGTTTTGGTGGGTTCTAGCTGGCTTCTTTACAGCATCCTGTTTTATCAGCAGGGTCTTTGTGACCTGTATCTTGTGAAACCAATCCTGTGGACCTCCTATCTTATCCTGAGACTCAGAATGCCGAACCTCCTGGGAATGAGGCCAAGCAGGTCTCAGACTCATTTTACCTAGCCCTATTTAAGATGGAATCACTCTGGTTTGAATGCCTCTGACATATTTCCCCTCTTTGTTGTACAAGTGGTAAACTCTTTTTTTGTTTTTTTGAGACAGGGATTTGTTCTGTCGCCCAGGCTGGAGTACAGTGGCACCATCATAGCTTGTTGCAGCTTCATCCTCCTGGGCTCAAGTGATTCTCCCACCTCAGTCTCCTGATTAGCTTGGACTACAGATGTGCACCACAGTCCTGGCTAATTTACTTTGATTTTTAGTAGAGACAAGGTCTTACTATGTTTCCTAGGCTAGTCTCAAACTCCTGAGCTCAAGTGGATCTGACAATATTGGCTTCCCAAAGTGGTGGAATTGCAGGTGTGAGCCACCATACCCAGCCTATAAGGGGACACTTAATCCTAAGGATTGCAAAGAAATGAAGATCCAAATTTTTGTAACTTATTCAGGCTAAATAGGGGTAATGATATTTCTGCCTAAAAATAGAGTCGCATGTGATCAAAGTAGAGAGAAGCTCAGTCAGAAAGCCTCAGTATGGTGAGCCGTTCAGAACTCTCAGACCTAACGAAAGGTGATATCCATCCCTCTTGTTTCTTCTGAACAGCAGTTAGTGGTCAGTGACTGGTTCAAAGGAATAAGCAGGGTCAGTCCAAAGTCAGCCAATTGTTGCTGCACAGACGATTTTCCTTTGGGTCAAGGGTCTCTCCAGTATCGTCATGTTGTGGTTGGCCAGGAAAATGTTAGCGGAAAGGGATCCATATCCAGACCCCATGAGCCAGATCTTGGGTCTCACACAGGAAATAATTTGTGCTGAGCCCATAAAGTGAAAGCAAGTTTATTAGAGAAGTAAAGAAACAAAAGAATGGCTTCTCCATAGACAGAG